>NC_134878.1:38094276-38104276 GCF_041734735.1 Babylonia areolata
CCATGATGTAGAATTTTCATCAGAAAATTGTTTTCATTGTTTTTATTGTCATGTATTTCTTGTTTCTATGCTAGTTTGTGGGTGGTGGCTGTTCAGTTTGTTTGGGGTGGGGGAAGGGGGTAGTACTTTATACTGGTGATTTGGGAGTTGGTGATAGCATGGTACAGGCGAGAATGAACGCGACAGATGTACTAAAAATAATATTGGTAAGCTGAAGAACAGAGCTATTGAAGGATGGGGAAGTTCGGGTGAAGAGAACGAGAGAGAAAGAGGGGGAAGGATTGTACTTGTTATTTGACTGATTAAAAAAAGTGTTTTTCCTGGCTTTTGGGGGTAATTTTTGATTGAGAGAGAGGGAGAGTAGTTTACTTCTGTGGATGACACTGTTGCTAATTTTTTCGCAGTTCCATGACAATTATCCATCAACGGAATTAATTTTCTCTTCTGTCGAAACGACCTGATGTTGAAGAAAACATGTTTCACAACCTTCCTCAGACGCAAGCGCAACAAGACATCCGTTCAGGTAAAGTCAACAATGGTAGGCTAGTTTCTGATAGGTCGGAGGCGCCGCGTTCGAGCACCGCGCGCGCTTTCCTGTCGTTTGTATCACCAGTTGCTTGTCAGTTGTACCGGTTGATTAACGGATTGGTGGAGGGCAGAAATCGATCAGGTGGGAGGCAGAACAGTGGATGGCAGACAGCCCGATGTATGTTTCCCTGGCAGTGATGTGAATAGCAAGGAACAGTCGGCGGGTTGTCGACTTCTGTGAGCGAGTAACTTGACTTGTTTGCTGCTGGCCAGTTCACCAGCTGATGTTATTTTGGGTTTTAAAACAGCTTCTTGTTTCCACGGTTAAGTGTGTGTGTGTGTGTGTGTGTGTGTGTGTGCCTGCCGGCCTGTTTGTGCCGCTGACTTTGCTTCAGTCGCACAGACTGTCTCTATGTCCCTTACCTCTCACCTCTCTCCTCATTGCCTGCCTCTATTTTCTCTCTCTCTCTCTCTCTCTCTCTCTCTCATATATATATATTTGTCTCTTTCACACACATACAGACACACTCGCGCGAGCGCACTCTCTCTCTCTCTCCACACACACACACACACACACACACGCACACACATATATATGTGTGTGTGTATATATATATATATATGTGTGTGTGTGTGTGCGTGTGTGTGTGTTTCACAAACACAGACACGTTCGTGCGCGCGCTCTCTCTCTCTCTCTTCTCATCTTGGTAAGCCTGTTCTTTCAATTTCCGCTCTCTTGGTTTATATTTCGGATTGTCCGCTGGCCTATCTCCCTCTTTTTTCTGTAATCTCTCTCTCTCTCTCTCTCTCTCTCTCTCTCTCTTCCAATTCGGAGCATGGCAGATCGTAGAGCACAATGCATACATTTTTATCTCGGCAGGACTAGAAATGTAACATGGGGTTGTGACGTCGGTTGGAGATGTTTTGTTCAAATTTGGTATTAGGATAGTATGTGAAGCACAGGGTGTGTGAGATAAACACCATTTGGTATTAGGATAGTATGTGAAGCACAGGGTGTGTGAGATAAAACACCATTTGGTATTAGGATAGTATGTGAAGCACAGGGTGTGTGAGATAAAACACCATTTGGTATTTGGATAGTATGTGAAGCACAGGGTGTGTGAGATAAAACACCATTTTTATCCGAATTCAGACAAAGGCTTCTTGATTGTTTCAAACAGGATTGGTCATCCGCTTTTGGTACGCATTATTTTTATAATGTGTATGAAATCTATAAGACTTCATTGTCGCCTGTTGTGCTCGCAAGTCATGTAAATGGTATATCTGTAAGAAGAAATTTTGCCAGATTCAGAACTGGAATGTCTGTTGTAATTACTTACACTTCTCTAACCGCACAAATATAAAAGATTATTCTTATCCCTTGTGTACCGATGTTCCTGAAACAGATGTGCAATTTCTGGTTGAATGTAAGAATACAATTAACCCAGGATTGACGTAATTTCCATTAAATATTACATACATCCATCAATGTTTGATTTTACATTACTGGTGGCTGCAGAAATAAAACCAATAGCGATGAATCTTGCGAACAAAGTTATTGACATCAGGAAGCAAATTTTGTTCAAGTTTGTGATTCTTTTTGTATAAACAGTAAAACAGTGCGCACTCCATTTGTAAAGGCCAGAACGCAGACCATTTCAGTCTTTGGGTCTCTCTCTCTCTCTCTCTCTCTCTCTCTCTCTCTCTCTCTCTCTCTCTCTCTCTTAGCGCAAGAAAGAGTGTATGTGCGCACTCATGTTGACAAAGATGATATCGGATCAGTCAAACAACGTTCATCAACCAGACCTACGAAAATATGATGCGAATCGAGCTGTATTTTATCCCCCTTATTAACCCGTTAGTTTTTGCACAATTTATTTGGTTATCGTTCATCTTATTGTGTTTTATTCCATTTATTTTCTTTAATTACTGGATGAATGCACAATTGAGACAGACTATTAACATTCAACCCTTTTTAAACTCCAGCCATCGCCCGTGTCCACATCCACCCCTCTCTCTCTCGCTGTCGATGTTCAGTTTCGCTGTTAAGGAACGCGTCATGGTGCAAAAATACCCATCGGAGAAATTGTATAATGTGTGTGTGAGAGAGAGAGACACAGAGAGAGTGTGTGTGGGGGAGGGTGCTGGGGGGGGGGGGGGGGGGGTGTGGTGCACGCGCGCGCGTACATGTGTGGTGCGCTTGCCAGTGCATTTGTGTGCATGCGTGCGTGTTTTAAGTGTGGGGATGATCGGGTGTTAGGTTCAGACGTGAGGTATGTATGCAAGTGCGCACGCCCTTATGTGTGTATATACGTATACGTATGTTGTTGTTCTGATGGGGAGAGGGGGCGGGGCGGGGTCGGGAGAGGGGGGCGGGAGGGTGTTGAATATTGCGAGCGATGCTGTCCAACCCAGCACCAGTTTCTTCTTGGACGTGTATTTGGCACCAAATCTGCCAACAGATCCTGTGAACTTCAGCTGACGACTATTAGCTAGTCGACTGGGAAAGTCACTGCGAGATACTTAACGAACAAACAATACATGCTGTAAAAAGAAACAAAACAAACAAGCAACCGTCCACCATTAGAAGCAGTGCGCAGACCTTGTCCAGTGCCTGTAGTTGCAACTCAACGCAATGGCCCCGCCCTAATTATCTTAGTTTTAACTGTATACCTCTGCGTATTAACACGTTTTGTTCACAGGTTTACTGTGCTTGTGCTACGAGAAAAGTCCCCGTACCGTATCCATTTTCTTGGATCAGATAGCGTGGATGCAAATCCGATAATAACAACCTGAAATATGTGCACGCTCGGTAATCTTTATGGTAGTGGCCGCTATTTATAGCTCCCCCCTCCCACCCTCACTGTCTCACGCCACATCTATGAAACCATATCTGTACATGCACGCGCGCGCGTGCACAAACACGTAAACTAGCGCATACTTGTACCCGGGAATGTTTAGCATGGAAGGCTGTATGTATTGACGTATATGCCAGTACATACGGATATACATTTCGAGCATTCACACACGTTCACGGACACACGCTTTTTTGTGAAAGAACTCTGCGTTAAGTTTCTGTCATACGTGTTTGTGAAAACCTGGTGCCAAAGACCTAACCACAATCTGACCCCAACTTCCCCTTTCCTCCTTACCACCCCTACCCCCTCCCCCCCACTCCCCCCCCCCCCCCACACACACACCCCACCTCCCGTCTCTCCATCCTCACACGACCTTTTACATTCCTCCACTCTTCGCCCCACCAATCTCCCAATACCCCGCTTTCATCCTCCCGGCCTCCATTGAACGATACCTTTTCTCTCCCCGCGCTCCTCCTCCCCCCTTTCCCTTCTCCCTCTCCATCCCGACGTCAATACATTACGCTTTAACAGTTCGTCACACACACACACACACACACAAAGACCAACACAGGATCAGACCTCACGCCAAGTACTGACTGCTGTCAATATATTTTTTTCTCCTCCTCCATTTCCTCCCATGTCGATCATTGTGCTACCCACTACCCACCACCCTGGGGGCAATCAGCGGAAAAGATTTCCACCCCCACCCCTGGCATTAAACACCAGTACAGAGGGAATAATATGGCTGGCCACCACCACCCATTACGGTCATTGAAGAATCTGTTTTATATCTCTGTTTTTAAGGTCGGGGCTATAGTTGGGAAAACAGTGGTTGTGCTTTATTTGTTTCAAACGTTTATTTTCATTCTATGAACTCGACATATTGCAGCAAAATAATGAAGGAATTGAGCAAAAGCTAATGATGTTTTGAGCTGACATCGTGATCTTTCATGTAATACACAATTGCTTGGCTATGCCGTCTTCCGAAAAAAATCGCGATCTCAGGGGAAGACCAGAAATAGTGTTTCATCACAC
Source organism: Babylonia areolata (assembly GCF_041734735.1). Taxonomy (NCBI): domain Eukaryota; kingdom Metazoa; phylum Mollusca; class Gastropoda; order Neogastropoda; family Buccinidae; genus Babylonia; species Babylonia areolata. The sequence continues at coordinate 38,098,698 of NC_134878.1, forward strand.
ATCGTATGTCAGATTCTGGCAGTATCCTATATTACAAACACGAAAAGAGAAAAGACCGAAAGAAGCAATGAACACACACACACACACACACACACACACACACACACACACACACACACACACACACACACACACACACACACACACACACACACACACACACACACACACACACACACACACACACACACACACACACACACACCGTAAATGTGAAATGGAGAAGGGATGGGATGGAGAGTGGAGAAAACAGCCGAAACACAGAGAGAACTAGGCCCCAATTTACAATACAGGTCTTCTTCGCGCACAATGGCCTTCACTATTGTCAGCAGCTGGACAGCAGAGGGAAAAGACAGAGCTCAGAGAAAGAAGACGAACCGCTTTTTTGCACTCAAGGTCTGGTTTCTTGTTGTTGTTTTTTGCATGGTCAGTTGCTTGTTTTCAGCATAAGACGGTAAGTCTTTAGAGTAAAGAATAGGGCTAAAACTTTCACCACACCACCTTGAGAGAGACAGAGAACAAAGAAAAGAAGTAGGTGGAGGGAAGATGTAACTGAGAAGACCATACAATTATGTTTTTAGCAGCTGTCTGGAATATTTATATGTTTGTCCACATCGTAGTGAATAAAAGTGTGTTTTAAGCATTAGACCCGCGAGCGGTGGGCGCGCGCGCGCACACACACACACAAACACACACACACACACACACACACACACACACACAACACACACACACACACACACACACACACACACACACACACACACACACACACACACACACACACACACACACACACACACACACATCTGTTTGTTGAAAAATGATCAGCCATGATAAAATTTTGGTTTTGCATAATACAGTCTCGAGAAAACTCAAATATGAAACTTGTGTACGACGACATGCTTACACGGGAGATAACCCAGTCAGCATGAATGAATATAGAACCAAACCTTGTTTACTTGAAGGATGTTAAGCATAATCAAAACAGTCATCGTGACTTTAAGGATGCCCTATTCATAATCAAAACAGTCATCGTGACTTTAAGGATGCCCTATTCATAATCACAAACAGCCAACGTGACTTTAAGGATGCCCTATTCATAATCAAAACAGTCATCGTGACTTTAAGGATGCCCTATTCATAATCAAAACAGTCATCGTGACTTTAAGGATGCCCTATTCATAATCAAAAACAGTCAACGTGACTTTAAGGATGCCCTATTCATAATCAAAACAGTCATCGTGACTTTAAGGATGCCCTATTCATAATCAAAACAGTCATCGTGACTTTAAGGATGCCCTATTCATAATCACAAACAGCCAACGTGACTTTAAGGATGCCCTATTCATAATCAAAAACAGTCAACGTGACTTTAAGGATGCCCTATTCATAATCAAAAACAGTCAACGTGCAAATTAGGATTGTATTGCTGACCTCCAGCAAAAAGGATAGAAAAAAGGCTATGCCAAAATGTCAACAAACAGAAGATGAATAATTTTATGATGTCTTAGATAATTGTGAACTATACAAAGAAATCAGAAAAGACTTCATAAACAAAATTCAACAAAACACCATTTCAGAGCGGTGAGACTGAGACCGCCCATACCGGAAGACAATGTTATTGGCATGTTCAGAGATTTTACAGCTGCTGTCAGAAACGTTGTTTCCGAATCTGATTCTACACACACACACACACACACACACACACACACACACACACATTATATCACACAACAATTATAACTTGTACGCGTACCACCAATACATCCTCCTATTCAATCCCACATTCCCTCATGCCACCACCGAACAGGAAGGTCAGCACATGACGGACCCCCCAGCCTCTCCCTGCACCCATCAGCCCCCTCCCCACCCTCCGCTGCCAGACCTCCGGCCCCAACCTCCTAACAACTCATCCGTCTCTAGATCTCCTTGGCCAGCAATCGTGTGTGTTCACGTTTCTCCCAGGTGTTTCTTCTTCATCGTCTTTAAAAAAAAACTATTTTGTTTGATAAAATGGAAAATATATGACCGATGTAAATCAACCTTAATGATAGTGCCACTCTACTTAAACAGGAAATGTTAAAATAAAATGCCATGCACTATTATCATTATTATTATTATTATTATTATTATCAGTATCATTATTGTTATGATTATTGTTGTTGTTTTTTGTTGTTGTTTTTATTAGGGATGGTGCATATGCAAGTGTGTTCGTTTGTGTGTGTGAAGAGTCCGTTTTATTATTTGTATCTGTCGTTCTTGCTATGACATTATTTGTTCTTTCTCTCTTCTTTTGTTGTTTTATATATTATATTTATTTATTTAGTAGTAGTAGTGGTGGTAATGGTAGTAGTGATAGTTGTAATGGTAGTGATAGCTTCATTGTTTGTTTTTGGTTGTGTTGTTGTTGTAACTGGTTGTTTTGGTTTTTTGTTTGTTTGTCTGCTTGTTGAATTTCTTTGCCCTGAGGGCCGGATGAAAAAAGGCATGTCCTTGCGTTTTCCACTTCTCTCATTAAAGAAAAATCGTTCTTTCATTCATTCTTATTCTTCTTCCTCACCCGTGTCCTCTAATCCTTTTTTCCTCTGCACCCCCTTCTGTTCTCCCCATTTCTCATCCTTACTCACCCCCTTCTGTTCTCCCCATTTCTCATCCTTACTCACCCCCTTCTGTTCTCCCCATTTCTCATCCTTACTCACCCCCTTCTGTTCTCCCCATTTCTCATCCTTACTCACCCCCTTCTGTTCTCCCCATTTCTCATCCATACTCACCCCCTTCTGTTCTCCCCATTTCTCATCCTTACTCACCCCCTTCTGTTCTCCCCATTTCTCATCCATACTCACCCCCTTCTGTTCTCCCCATTTCTCATCCTTACTCACCCCCTTCTGTTCTCCCCATTTCTCATCCATACTCACCCCCTTCTGTTCTCCCCCATTTCTCATCCTTACTCACCCCCTTCTGTTCTCCCCATTTCTCATCCTTACTCACCCCCTTCTGTTCTCCCCATTTCTCATCCTTACTCACCCCCTTCTGTTCTCCCCATTTCTCATCCTTACTCACCCCCTTCTGTTCTCCCCATTTCTCATCCATACTCACCCCCTTCTGTTCTCCCCATTTCTCATCCTTACTCACCCCCTTCTGTTCTCCCCATTTCTCATCCTTACTCATCTGCTTCCACTTCTCCGTCCTCCCTGTCAACCTCACTACCTTTCATCCACCCACACCCGAAACCCTCGACTGAACTATAAGCAACAATAATAATAACCCCAAGCCCACATCTTCCACTCTACCCCCCCCCCCCCCCCCCCCCCCCCCCCCACACACACACTCCCCACTGTCTTTCCCTCTTTATTTTTCTCTCTGAGATTTCTGTGTTCTTCTTCAGCTTTCAGAAGTCAAAAATATTAATTATTTACTCGTTCTCGCCACCAGCAATATTCACCTTTTTAAAAAGTTGGGTGAGGGTGGGAGGGTCGGAGGGGGGTTGTGGTGGCTCGGAGAGGAGACGACCAGATTACCATCAGGCTCCTTGTTAATAATTATAATAATATGCGTGTGTGTGTGTGTTTGTGCTTGTATACGAGTGCATGTATGATGCGAACACAAAACGTCTATGGATTGTGTCCGTTTGTGTAGCTTGAAAATACTTTTTTTTCCCGAAAGGAGAGGGACAAGACGCTTTGCAGAGTGGAGTGTGGGGCAGAGAAATCGCTGGTTTCTTTTCTTTTCTTTTTTCTTTTTTATTTTTTATAAGGGGTTGGGGAGGGGGGGGGACAGACTGTAAGGAGAAGGAAGGAGAATACAGATGGTGGAATTGAGTGAGGCAGTGTGGGAGAGGGAAAAAAGTTAGAATGACTGTACGCGAGATTGTGTCCGCGGGTGTATTTGCTCGCCCAAGCCGTGGTAGGTGTATAGTCAGTCTATTTTTTCCTTTTTTTTTTTTTTTGCTAGTCCATAGTGGTGGCAATGGGGTGTGATAGTGGTGGCGGTGGTTGGTAGAGTCGAAAGGCGCTTGAAAATAGGTGGGTTTTATTTGGGGGGAGGGTTGTCGTTTTTTCCCGACCTTCATTATGGTTATATAATTGATTTTCGTTATTTCTATGTCTCCTCTGTGTGTGTCATTTTTTTCTTTTCTTTTTTTCTCTCTGTTTTGAATATTTATATCTCTCTTCTGTTTTAGTCACACACAGAGATAGAGGAGCCGGGTATCTATGGGAACGTCGCTGTTTTCTGTTCGCACCAAAAAAAAAAAAAAAATGGCTGCACTGCAAAATGTGAAGGTTTTCATGTTCATAATTACGCTTTTTATATCCTTGAATTGATCACACACACACACACACACACACACACACACACACACACACACACACACACACACACACATTTCCTCAGCAGATATGCAACAATTCTTTTATGTAGTCTCACAGATATAAAAGAACAAACAAATGTATACAGGCCCAAAACTACACATAAAACCACGCAAGCCCCGATACATGAACTTACGCACACATACAGGCGCGCACGCATTCCCCATTCCCCACATAACCCACAGTGAATGTGTGAGCGTTTGTGTGTGCGCGCGTTCGTGTGAGTGTGCGAGTGCGTGCGTTCGTGTGTGTGTGTGTGTGTGTGTGCGCGCGCGCACGGTTGAGATGGAAGAGAGAGCGAGAACACGATGTGTTTTGTTGGGATTTGGGCCTGGAAAAGTGTATACCAATCACATAAATAAATCTGGCAATCCACAGTTGAGAGACGGAAAGAGGGTGAGGCAGAGCGTGTTGGATCAGTAATGACATTCCACACTTGTGGAAGTGGTTGTCACTGTGAGCTTCCTTGCATAAATAAATCATCACCAACAACACAGAATCCAATAACTAGGCAGAACGCATTCTGCACAACAAAACACAGATGCTGGCGAAGACCACGTCATGGCTGAGAGAGAAACATGGGAGCACAGAGAGAGGGAAGGGGAGACAGACAGACAGGATCGCGCGCGCGCGCGCGCGGGCACACACACACACACACACACACACGCGCGCGCGCGCGCGCGCACGCACACAGAGAGAGAGAACGGAACGGAGAGAAAAGGGAACTTAACAGAAGACTTCAACAACAACAACAACAACAAACAAAAAAAACTTGATTTCAAGCGGCTGTTGCACTAGCATGACCCGGTGGCTGGCGATCATGGCCGGCTGTTCACCTCCCTATGTACTGCTGTACCCTCCTCCCCCAACCTCCATTTGGTCCAGCCAGTGACCCTTCCCCCACCCCTTCCCCTTCTTCCCTCTGCCCTTCTCGCCCCACCCCCCTCTCTTTGCTTGTACCTAACGGCACCTTTGCATTGGATCAATGTTGTGTCCAGCTCTCAGGCAAGCAACAACAACAACAACAAAAAAGAAGAAGAAGAAGAAGAAAAAGGTAGTGTGCTTGGTTGGTACTGCCCATCGAGCTCAATATATTCAGCTCGGTGGTACTGCCGGGTGCTGTTGTTGATCAGCAATAGACTGTGAAACGGTGGCGATGGGGGAAGGCTGGGGTGGGTTTAGACATCGAGTTGCAAGGGAGAGGAAGGT
>NC_134878.1:38106776-38344570 GCF_041734735.1 Babylonia areolata
TCCATGGCGCAAAACAACAACAAACACACAGAGAAAGATTACCCAATTATCAAGTCCAGAATATAACACATGGCTTTCTGGAAACTAAAACAAAGGTGAACCGACCAGAACTGCAGAATATAAGAAAAGAGGAGAGTACAGAAACAGAGTGATAGAAAAGAGAACATTCATTGCATATGTTTGTAACGCTGTCACCTATTGCCCTTAAACTGTCCTTAAAAATCCCATTCTCTGTCTTTGCCACTGTCTCTGTCTTTCTCTCAGTCTCTCTCTGTCTGCCTCTGTCGCTCTCTGTATCATTTATTGTTTTTGTTCATGTGTTTGGGGCAATGGTCTACACTTGAGTAAGTTATTCGTATCCGTATCTCTCTGTAAGTACATATGTATCTCTCTAAGTATATATATATATATATATATATATATATATATATATATATCCCATTTTTATCAAAAACAAAACAAAACAACCTGTTATTGACTGAGAGAGAAAGAGAAGAAAGAAGTTCCAAAATAATACAAAACCATTTGTCATTACTAGCTTCACTGAAAAAACAACAACAAAAAAACAGCCCTGTTCCTTATTTTTGCACACGTCGAAACAGGAAAAAGGTCATCGACCTTCATAACACTGTCCTATCCCTTCTCCCTCTTTCTGTTCTCTTCCCTTCCTCCTCTCCGCTCCCCCACTCCTCCCCACCCTTTTCACTCCACCCTACATGCCCCCCCCCACCCCCCCACCCCCCCACACACACACACGCCCCCCCTCCATCCCCCTTTTTCCCCCGCCACTTCTCCCCAGGGTCAGGAGATGAACAGAATCGATTACACCCCCTCCGTCCTCTTCACGTCTCTCTCTCCCCTTCCTCCCCCCCGTCCTCGCGTCTCCTGCCTGTCAGTGCAACACACACGTGTGCGTATTCATCTCGATCGTAACTTGTGAGTTCTTTGTTGGTTGAATCTCCGTATTGCTGCACTTACCTGTGTGTTACAGAATTCTGACCGGCTGAGTATAAAAGCGAGCAAGTGAGGAAGCACACACTCACGTCCACACACACACTCATTCACACACGCACGCACGCACACACACACACACACACACACACACACACACACACACACACACACACACGCACGCACGCACACACACACACACACACACACACACACACACACACACATGTGGAGTGTTGGCCTAGTGGTAACACATCCGCGTAGGAAGCGAAAGAATGTGAGCCCTCGGGATTGAATCCCATACACGTCAGTAGCCCCCCCCCCCCCCCCCCCCCTCCCCCCAGTAGCTTTCCCAGGGGATTGCAACACGAATTTCACACCAAGAAATCTTTTGTGACAAGGGAAATACAGTACAATAAAATACAATAAGATATCACACACACACACACACACACACACACACACACACACACACACACACACACTGAAACAATGCATCACATGCACAGCACACACAAACAACCGGGGCGACACGTGAAGTGAACATGCCCGGTAAGTTTCTCACGCGGCGCATGCCAATTGAGGCAATTACGGTGCGCTGCATGTAGATCGTACTCTCCAGCTCGTTTGGGGAAAAAAGAAAAAAAAAAGAAAGAAAAGATCCATCAAGAAAGTCCATGGATCGGACGCGAGCAGTTCAGTTCAAGGCCATGCGCCGCCGCATGTATTGCAATTATTGACTTGCGTCTCCCGTCACTTTCCTACTTCTACCTCCCCTTTCCGCTCTCCTCTCACTATCTCGCATTGTCAGTATAAAATAGCTGGATGAGGGAGAAAAAGTCAATGTGCGTACAGCTATTTATGCTCTGTGTGAGCGTGTGTGCATCTGCGTGCGTGCGTGTGTGTGTGTGTGTGTGTGTGTGATTCAGATAAATCTATTCAATTGTCATGAGAACCCCAATCTCTTCCCAAATTGTTTTTTTTTTTTTTTTCATTTTGCCTCACAATCCCAACCGGCACAATGTACTAACAAGAATAGACTGGCAGTTACTGTGTGTGTGTGTGTGTGTGTGTGTGTAAAAGGAAAAAGAATGTGTAAGTGTCTGTATATGAATGTGTTGTGAGTGTGTGTATGTGTGGTGTGTGTGTGTGTATGTAAAAGGAAAAGGAAAATAACAAGTGAGATTGTGTTCATGCACCATACATCGATTGTGTGCTCAAAAGGTAACAAAAGAGAAAATATGCAGTGGGAAGAGCTTGCTAAGTCAAGTGTGGGAAATGGAAAGGTGAATTTGGAAGTGAAATAGTGGAAAGGCAAAACATGACAGTGCAGTGAGTGACTGAAGAGATAGGAAGGTATACAGAAATGCTATGCAACCACTACTTTCACAAACAATGAATGGAAGAAGCCAGTAGAACAGGACCCGCTCACAGAGGAACTAGTATATATGAATATATAAGTGTGTGTGATTTCAGGTAGTGCGCGCCGCCGTGTGTGTGTGTGTGTGTGTGTGTGTGTGTGAGTGAGTGAGTGATATATATATATATATATATATATATATATCCGAAAAACAACAACGATGCATCACACACACACACACACACACACACACACACACACACACACACACACACAATGCACCCCAACAACGAAAGGCCCCAAAGACCAGAAGGTACCACAGAGAACATTTTTCACTTCATGCCTCAGGAAGTTTCTCACGCGGCGCGCACCAACTGAAATCATCATCGAACGCTGCGTGAGCGCGATGCTTGCTCGAGAAAATAAAAAAGGGGGGAAAAGTGAAAGTATCAAGGCCACGCGCAGCGCCATTTATAGCCATTGACGTGCGTCACCCCTCACTTCTCTCTCTCTCTCGCTCTCTCTCGCGAACGGTGTAAGATACTTTGTAAGCGGGAGACCTGAAAGATACAAAAGACTGGAATGAGAGGAAAACCCTGAAAACTTCAATCATATTTTCAATACAGCCATTTCACCCACTCTAAGAAGACATTGTCGGGAGTGGCCAGCTACTCAAAGTATAAAACAGTAAAGAAGAAGACATCATCATATACACAGATGGCTTAGTCACCAAAGACCAATCCGGTTGGGATTGTGAAGCAAAATGAAAAAAACAATTTGGGAAGAGAATTCCGCGAACAAAGGCACAACCTCCAGCCTGGAAGATGAAGCATTTTCAGTATTGCGATATAGTTTTTTTTATGTATTGTGATATCGAGAGTAGTGTAAAGTATCGTGATATGTTTTTATAGTTTTATGATATTGGATAAAAGTATCATGCTACACCCCCCCCCCCACCCCCACGCCCCCACACACATATATATATATGTGTGTGTGTGTGTGTGTGTGTGTGCAGTTTTCAGGTATTGTGATGCCTATGTATGATGAGCGTTGTGTAGTCTGAGATGATTTGTGTGTATGAATATGAATTAGTGCTTGAGTGTTTGGTTGGCTGTCTGCTCAAGGTCATGTATGTAAGGTTGGGTTTTTTTTTTGTTTTGTGTGTGTGTGTGTGTGTGTGTGTTCAAATGCATATTTTTGCATTGTACAGTACAGTTGAGTAAAAAAAAAATGGAAAGGCGTTTTATAAACTAATGTATGTATATATATATATATATATAGAGAGAGAGAGAGAGAGAGATTCCAGATGGTTTAATGCTGTAAGTCATCAGACTCCTAACATTGTCAACAATAACAGACATTATTCAAGTACATTACCATTTTGCTTGGACTCTGTATTAATCAACCCAGTAGTTTTAAGCTGACCTATGAATAAGTCTTAACACACACACACACACACACACACACACACACACACACACACACACACACGTACACACGCGTGCATCCTTGATTTGAATTGACATGTGGCCTGCGGCTCACACGTGTTCTGCATATGTATGGATAAACCAAGACAGGAAGAAAATCAGTTGATTAGCTCAATCAATATGGCACGCTTTTTCTCGGCGTACAATACGGACTGGGTTAGATTATGTATTGGTATTACATCAGGGCATTGCATTAAATCGCTAAATAGTTCGTTATTAATTGTGTTTGTTCCAAGATATTGATAGCAGTAGTGTAGTAGTTCTTTGTAGCAGGCACAACTACAAATAAAATGTACTTCATTTTCTTTTTTTCTTGACAAAAACTACATAAAACTTTTGATATATTGTCTTTGGCAAATCGAAAAACGTTTGCGTTAAGAGGAAGAACATTCATTCTCAGTTTCGCGATTATATCTTTTAAAAGTTTTATTCTAATATTACTTAGGTAATGTTCAGGCAACAAATTTTATTTGAATGTTGAATATAACGAAAATATCTCGCTAGTGTTAATTGCAGTTGTCCATTCGTCAATAAAGTTTGCAACGAATCGTTCTCTTAATAACGATAGGAAATATCGTTCATTCTCAACACTTTTGTTCAAACAAAACCAAAACCACATTTCCGGAGTTTGTCTCTGAGTTTCGATGCCCAACACAATTGTCCGTTTTCCTCCATATTAACTTGCATTAGATAAGCTTGTTTGGTCAGTCTGCTCATATTCATATGTAGTAGTTTTAACCAATACTTTACTGTTTTCATGCATGAATTTACGTGTAACAGATACCTACCTGGCTCTCCAAATACATATTTATTTGGTCTTTGCAGAAACATTATTCAAGAAACGTTTACATGCCCAGGTGTGCACCTTTCCAAATGAGTCAGTTGACTCTAGACCCCCAGATTTTTTACTCCATATAATAGAATAGGCTGTACCTGGGCATACATTTTTTTAAGTAAGTTTGCCTCGTCATCTCATTCAGATTTTGGAGGACATGGGCACAGTCACTGTCAGCTTTCTTTCCTTTCTTTACGAGGGATTGCAGTCCTTGTACATGAGAGAGAGAGAGAGAGAGATGCCACAACCAAATAGTACCTTGTCAGGAAGCAAGGGTCCTGTGTGTGAATCATGCAGGGACCCAAATGTTCAATCCCCCTTCCACTAGGCCTTGAGTGGCGATCTTTGTGCTGGTCTTTGGGATGAGATGTTAAACTGTCCCGTGTGCAGAATGCACTTAACGCATATGTAATAGAATCTGTGATAACAGAACAGTCATCTATGGAAACAGATTGATTTCAGGGAAGATATGTTTACAATATTTTCACTATAATATTGTTATGGAGCTGATCCATTATTAATTCCCCATGCCGTTATCTCGATTCTAAATTAAAGTACACACCAGGAAAAAAACAGAGACAAAGTAGGCATTGAGAGGAAAGGAAGTTAAATACGTTCTTTTCTCCTTTATGTTATATATCTATCTCTATCCTACACATCAATCCATTCATTATTTATATGTTTTCATTTCAAAATACTCCAAATATGTAAGGGTGATTACTGTTATGTGAGGGTGATTACTATGCATATGTGGATTTGATGCTATACTGACTGTTGTCTTTGGTATAAGGATGATTTATTCTAAGTATCGTTTGCTCTGGAAATACGAGTTTACTTCGTTTCTTCCACTTTCGAACTATCAGTCACTTTCTTCCCATTTCAAGCCTCTCTAGAGCAGCACACCCAAAGACGCATCCTTGAAGTGGATGACACTCGACTGTGTGGTCCCAGTCTCCCCATTTAAGCCCACAGCACACTCAACTCTGGGTAGGAGCCGGCCACGGGCCGAAGACCCCACCTCCGCTGGGATTCGAACCCGCGTCCTCCCAGCCGTCAGTCCGCGACGCTAGCCACTTCGCCACGGTGGCTAGTTCCTCCCCTCTCTATCTCTTACTCTTTCCCTTCTGCCCCACTCTTTCCTCCATCTTTCTCTCTCTCTCTCTCTGTTCCTTTCTTTTTTTTCATCCATTCTCTGTTCCTCTCGCTCCATCTCTGCTATCCCACCATCCCTCCACCTCTGTCTCTCCCTCTCTCTCTTTCTCTGACTGTCGTTTGTCTGTCTGTCTGGTTTTTTTTTCTCTCTTTTTCTCTTTCTCCCCTGCGGTCTGCTCAACACTGAATAAAACATGAAGTGAAGAAGTGTGGACTGGCCTGCCGGCTGACTGGCTATGGCAGTGACCGCAGAGAGGCTTCAGCCCAGTGCTGGCTGACCGTCGGTCATCGGTCTCATCGATCGCTCCACGCTGACGACGCCGTCCGGAACTTTTGTCCGGCCAACTCGGGTCGGTTGGTCCGATGGTGCGGTTAAGCACAGGCGCTTGCTGTTGTTCAAGTCCCAAGCACTGAACAACGTGACATTTGGGGCGAAAGCCAATAGGCCGTCAACAACACACTGTTGAAGGTTTAAAGAAGATTCGATATTTGCGGGGGAGGGTGGGTGGGTGGGGGGGGGGATTTATAATTTGTTTCAGTCCGTTAAAAAAAAAAGAAAAAAAGCCTGTAATCTAATTCATTTAGGTGGAGTTTTATTAACCATGTTTTGAACGCATTTGATGTGATGATTTTTGTTGATGACTATCTTTATTTTTATCAGATATTATATGTCATGCAATCATTGATGGGGGAAAATTCGACGATTTCCCTGTCAATAGACGATGTCATCGCAGAGACCTAATATCACCTCTCTTTTTTACGCACTGTGTAGAAATCTTCTACTTCTGCTTCTTCTCTTTCCTTATCATCCTCCTATCCTCCTCCTCTTCTTCCCTCCACCTCACCTCCTCCTCATTTCTTATTCATTTTCTAGCAAGTTCATTTCGCTGTGGCTCAACTGCCCAAACTTCATCGGTCAAAAAGCCATGAGGAAGTTGCATTCGGGAAAGGTCCGGTGTAGCGCCTGGAAATAGCCCCAAGCACGGTTGTGACACCCCTGGAGTCGGCCCTGAAACACTCCCCTTGGAGTTATTTCTGGACTGGTCACATTTTTTACCCCACCTCCTGCCCTAGTTCAGCTCCAACCCCTTCTTCCACTGGAAAATCGTGATTTTGCAAAATCAGCATTCAAAGACGTGTATCATGGCACTTACATGGAGTGTTGGCCTAGTGGTAACGCGCCCGCGTAGGAAGCTAGAGAATCTTAGCGTGTTGGTGCCAATCCCACAGTCACCAGTATTTTCTCCCCCTCCACTAGACCTTGAGTGGGGGTCTGGACACTAGTCATTCGGATGAAACGATAAACTGAGGTCCCGTGTGCAGTATGCACTCAGCACACGATAAAGAAACCACGGCAACAAAAGGATTGTCCATAGCAAAATCTGTAGAAAAATCCACTTCGATTGCAGGCAGAAAAATACAAAAATTGGGTTGCGTTCTCAGTGTAGCGACGCGCTCTCCCTGGGGAGAGCAGCCCAAATTTCGCAACGAGAAATATGTTGTGACAAAAAGAGTAAACAATACTCTTCTTCTTCTTCGTTCGTGAGCTGCAACTACCACGTTCACTCGTATGTACACGAGTGGGCTTTTACGTGTATGACCGTTTTTACCCCGCCATGTAGGCAGTCATACTCCGTTTTCGGGGGCGTGCATGCTGGATATGTTCTTGTTTCCGTAACCCAGCAAACGCTAACATGGATTACAGGATCTTTAACGTGCATATTTGATCTTCTGCTTGTGTATACACACGAAGGAGGTTCAGGCACTAGCAGGTCTGCACATATGTTGACCTGGGAGATCGGAAAAATCTCGACCCTTTACCCACCAGGTGCCGTTACCGATAAATTATTTGAACTGATCCCCGATAACTCCCTTCCAAACCGTATCCCCTTTCATCCAACGGCTGATGAGCAACACGCATTTTTGCACAAAAAAGCGCGTTTTGCAAAAGGGGAATCAGTCTGGGATTGAACTAGAATGACTCCATCGCATGTCCCTAAATGGCTACATGGGATTCATTTCAGCGCCAGCGTTAATACCCCAAAATGACTTCCCGTGGAGTCTTTTAGGGTTAGTCCTGAATCCACTCGTGTTTATGTGGAGTTAACATGGTAGTGCTCCAGAATGACTGTTGGAGTCGAAAATATACCACACAAACTAACTCACTATGGAATGTTTTCGGGCCAAAGGCTGGAGTGTGATTGGGACTGCTCCAGCTAAATCTACCCTGTTTTCCCTCAGTGATACTAAGGGGGTTCATTTCAGGACAAGGGTTGAAGTCGTCCCAGGCTGACTCCACGCTGGAGTCATTTTAGGCCTGTCCCAGAAAAAAACCCAAAAAACTCCATGGAGTTAATTTGAAGGTAGGGTCGTCACACCGGCTCCAGGGACGTGTCTGGACTTGTCACGTCGCGTGCACTGTTTTCGTGGACATATTTCAGTTTCGGAAGATAGGACATTTTTAGGTTCTTTTTTTCTGTCTTCTTTTAAGAAGACTGCATGAAGTCTGATAGTTTGACTGGAGTTGTTGATGTCGAGTCATCATTGGAGACAGTTACCATGTCTGATTTGGGTTTTTTGTGTTGACACACCCTCGACATTGTGTAGTATTGTTTTCCATTGTATTTACTATTACTTTCTTACATGATATTCGGTGAAGTTTTGTTTTTATTGTTTTTATGTTGCTTTTACTGAACTGTGTCGTGTTATGCTGTTATACATATTTTGTGTCGTTTTGTGGTGTGTTCAGGATCATTGGCCCTCGAGAAATGTTAACGTTGCTTCATAATTAGGTAGGTTTGCGGCAGTGCCTGGTTTTGCTTCGTGAACCGATGAGAAAACCTGTTTAGCCAAAAATTAATGTGCTGAATCAAAAGTGAAGAAATTCGTGAAAAATCATACCGCTGGAAGTGTGTGTTGTCTTGAAGGAATGGTTTCTGAATGAGTGTAAGCTTGCGATGACTCGACACGGCTCAAAAACTGGGAACGAAGAATCTGTCGCGGTAAGAGCTTTACAATTGCGAAGGTGTTTTTACATAGCCAAAACCATTGCCTACTTTATTGTAAGTATACATATACGACAACGTTGTAGAATGTTTCGATTTTCATTCAGTTCTGACCACTTTGTGCAAGGACGAGGAAAGAGAGAGGCGGAAAGAAAGCACGTGGAGGACAGGAAGGAAGGATATGATATGGACATCGGACTGATGACAGTTTTCCGGCCACAAGTAAATAGCTCTTCCCGTCTTAACGTTTTGCTATTGCGCAGTCCCATTTGTTATTTTCCTTTTTGTTTTATTTCTGTCCCCAACCCCTGACCCCCATCTCTCTCTCTCTCTCTCGCGACTGGAAGAGACGATATGCATTTGCCGAATTGTCATCCAATGACAGCGTTGTGTTCTGTCCACGCCCACTATTCACACACAGACGCGCGCGCACACACACACACACACACATGCACGCACGCACGCCCCCCCGTTCCACCGCCCCGCGCACCCGCTAACCTCCCCACCCCACCCCCAGCACACACACACACACACAAACACACACACACACCGAGAAAGTGAGAGCACAAGATTAAACAATTAAAACGGGGATCGAGACGTCGAGACTTGTTTATTACTTACCTATTTCAAATAAAGAAGGGAAGGAAGACGAAAAGGAAACAAAGACAGACCTAAGGAAAGAAAGGACGGAAAAACCGAGAGGGAAAAACAAAACAAAAAAACCAGGAATAAAAGAAAAAGAACAGAAATGTTGAGCGTGTTGAAACTGGCTCGCCCATCTCCCCTTCCCTTCCTTTGAGGTCATGACCTACTTTTTTCCCCTCCCTCTCCTCAGCTGTGCAAACTAAACAGGTCATTGACGGCCAAGGTTATGCAACAAGCGCATGCAGCTGCTTTTTTCCCTTTTTTTTCCCCCTTGCTTGCCATGCGTATCCATCTGACAAATCATTATTATAAAACTGTGAATGTGTGTGTGCGTGGGCCATGCTGCGAAGTTTGCGCCGCACGCTCGCTCGCAAGTGAAATTACGTGTTTTCAACATTGAATCATCGCTGCTCCCAGTTTTGTGTCCTCATTTTACTGTGCAGAATTATGTTTTGTGCGCGCCTGCAGTCCAGACTGGTTCAGAGCGTCTGTCAACTCGTTTTCAGTTTTCTGTTATCCGTACGCGTGTTCAAATGCAACATAATCAGGACAGTCTTGTGTGGTGTCTTTTTTTCATAAAATGCCAGGAGTTGATTGGTTTGGTGCATTATTTATTGGACGGAGCGAGATGTTACACGATCAGTTTATATAATCGAATACAAAGTATTTGGCCTAGGAGTTTCGTGGTATTTGTTTTGTTTTTCTTTCTGGGTGAGCGGTGTTGGGACACGGAGTTGGGAAAGATTGATTGCACATGCTTGAAGTCCAGTGTGTGGCTTCTCGAAGGCGGTCCGTAGTGCAGTTGAAAGTCCGTGTGGGGACAGTGGAAGGAGTTTTGCTGCTTGTCTTGGCAATGGGGTAAGTTGGATTTCTTGTTTGTGTCTGGGTGCTTGTCTCCTTCCCTCTGTTTCCCTTTCACAATGTCTGTTTCTTTACCTGCTACTCTCTCTATCGCCCCCGTCTCTCTCCCCCCCTCTCTCTGTATACATAATGTGCGTAGACTCGACCCCTTCTCACCCGCAGGAAAAAAATCATTTATTTTCTCCCTCTGCCTCAGTCTGTTTCTGCCCATACGCTTCCATTGCTATCGTAAGGTTCTCCCATTGTTGCTATGGGTATCTATATCAATACACCCGCACTACAACAAAACTCTTGTTTTGATGTGTGTTTCTTTTCTCCAGATATGTTATAATCATCGTGCTTACGTCTTGTATCATTTAGTATTGTGTAGTGTAGATCCCTCAGGGCAGGGACTGGATTAAAAAAATCGCATCAGTGCTTATCTGTTATCCTCATCGATAAAGAACTCTCTCTCTCTCTCTCTCTCTCTCTCTCTCTCTCTCTCTCTCAGCTTCTTTCAAAACCTCAGTCTGTTTTTCTCTCTCCCTGCTCCACCCCTCTCCGTCTCACACGCACACACACACACACACACACACACACACACACACACACACACACACACACACACACACACATTCGATTCCGCTGACTGTATGAAACATCTAGCTCTCTCAGTCCTTGCACAAACCGTGTGTGTGTGTGTGTGTGCTTGCGTGCATGTATGCAAGTGTGTGTGCGCACCTTAAAGTTAAAAAAAAACCCAACTGTGCACGCGCGAAAAGCAGTGATAGAACACAAGAGTAAATTATACACAGACCCCGAAAGTATAGTACTCTTCGGAGGATCATACGATTTTTCGGTATTGATCGCACTATAGCTCTGTGTGTGGGTGGGTGTTTGCATGGTGACAGTTGTGGAACACAAATCAAGCCTCCTCCGACCTCATGTTTAGCAGCCTTTGGGGGAGGAGGTGGGGAAAAGGTGCAGAGCGATGATTGTGATGTGTTTGTATTGAAGCGTTGCTGGTAACTGATGCCTGTGGATCGGTCTTTTTCCTTTTGACGTCTTGGTAGGTCATCAGTTGTAGGATGCAGGCATGTGTGTGTTGCACGCCCCTCAACCCCCCTGCCCCCTCCCCCCTCCCTCCTCTCTCTCTCTCTCTCTCTCTCTCTCTCCATGCCCCCTCCCTTCCTCTCTCGCTGACCCCCCACCTCCTTTCTAGTTTCACCTTACTACCACCTTCCCACCATTTACCTCTGTGAATTTATGCAAAATGTATGACTGGGATGTCGCACGCTCGCTTGGAATACGCAACACGCTTTAAAAAAGAAAAAAAAAGACATGATAGCGCGTGTGCACTTTCAGTCAGCGAATGCGGCCATGCCGTCGCCATGCACGCTCACTCTGCCCCTTTATCCCTCTCTTCATCAGTGACTCAGTTGAGAAACAACTTCCACAAGCCGGATAGTGTACAATGTGATACACTACATAACTGTTTGGTCTTTCCTGTATAATTAGAACATTTAAGAATGTAACAACTTAAAATTCAGTTTTCTTCTCTGGAGTGCATCAGCTAACACCTTTGAGGTATTTATAATACTCACTCTCTCGCCGAATGCAGAAATTGTAAGTGTTGACCCACACCACCCAAACCTCTCCCCAGGTGCCACCACACCGTGTGGGAGTTATTCATTCACCCGGCTTCCTCTCGGCTGAAGTGCAATCAAGAAAGGTAAGATAATGTAAAGAAGGGAAAGGTCAAAAGGGGGAAAAAAGGGAGTGGGGGGAGGCAGAGCAGTTTGCGCGACGTCCCGTAAACAGGTTGTGTACGGACTGTCCGCCACGTGTGGGGAAAGAAAAGGAACAAAGCTGCAGCGGGGTCGAGCAGTTGGCTGTCCGATCCCTTTCTCAAACGCAGCATTGACAAACACGTGTGCACCCACCAGCATATGCATACCACACGCGCGGGCACGTTCACAGAATACGTATGGAACATGAGCGAAGATCCACACACATGAGCGAGGACACGCACACGCGCGCGCGCACGCACACACACGTACATAGAAGCACGCATGTACATACACATGGACGCATGCATGCATTGCATGTATCTGCACACGCTTGCGCGCGCGCGCGCGCACACACACACACACATACACATACATACACATACACACACATGTGCGTTCGCGCGACCACAGAGTAGATAAAGAGGGAGGGAGGAGGTAGGTGTGAATAATCACGTGATCCTGGTTTTTATTTTATTTCAATTTATTTCATTGTATTGTTTTTCTTTTCTTTTCTTTCTTTTTTTTTATTGCAGTCAATGTTTTGTCATCTATGTGTAGGTTGAACAGCACACCACTTCTACCTACCTTACCCCTCCCCCGGGACCCTCTTGTTTTTCTTCTTTCAGTTTTCCCTCTCTCCCCCCTCTTCCCAACTCTTGCCACCAAGCTACCTCCCCGCCCTTCCCAATCCACCCACCACTCTCTCCTCTTTCCATTCAATTTCTCATATTCTGTTCACATTGTTTATGTTTGTTTCCCACAGGCAGCCGTAAAAGATTTGTCAGAGTTTTGGGTAAAGAGGATTACCATCAGTCACTGTCAGTGATTCGATTAATAAGCTAGGAAACTTGAAGTGGAATGTTGATGCCATTGTCGTTGACCACTTTCAGAGCGGGCTGAAATGAAGTGAAATAAGATAAACAAAAAACATTCTTTGAGGACGAAGGCAGAATGTTGACGTCAAAATCGAATCTGTTGCCAGGGAAGGGGGTTGCGCAATGTCGTTCTGTCTGTGCGTGTGCCTTGCCCTGTGGGTCCGTGGTGTTGTTGCGTAATAGTCCCACTTGGCTGCATTGCAGTGCGGGTCGGTTTGTGTTCTAAAACTCGCGGTTGTGGCCGCTATTGCCTTGTTGATTCCAGAGACTGCCTGTTGTGGCTTGACTGCACTTCCTTCATAATTGGCTTCGTAAATCTTTTGATTCTCGCCAGTAGCCAGCACACGGCGACGCATGTCTGTTGGCATCGTGACATGCAAGAATTGGGTCACGCAAGCCGAGTTGTGTGATTTCCATCACGAAATGCGAAAATGATAAAATTTGGGGCAGTGTTTGTCACGTCATGAGTGAAGCCAAAACCCACATCGAGAGGAGTCCTGAAAGTATAACTGAATAAGTGAATGAACGACAGAGGGGAAATGAAGGAGTGAATAATGGTGGAAGAAAGGAGAGAGTGGGCGTGGAGGTGGGGAAGGTTGAATGAAAAGCATCAGGGAGAAAGGAAGAAGGAATGAATAATGAATGAAGCTGCAATGTTAGAGTTCTTTGGAAGTTCAGGCTGGACTCGGCCATTCTTCGTCTGCGTGGAGTGCAGAGTATGCACATTCGTATAATAGCAACTGAAGTGTGAAAGAAACTTTTTTTTACGCAACAAATGGGTTACAGGTCAATATAGACTATCACATGCACAATTGGTAGGGGAAAGAGAGTGACACAATTTTTCTGTGCGACGTGTAAGTGGGTAAGTGTTTTCATGGTGGTGGTGGTAGCGTTGATGGTGTTTTGTGTTGATGGTGGTACATGTGTTTGTGCGTGTTTATGAGTAATGATGTGTGCGTATGAACGTTTTCCGGTCCTCCAGTTGTCGTCAGCGCTTTGGTGTGTTAACCATTCCCAGTGTAGTGTCGTGTTCTCTCTCTCTCTCTCTCTCTCTCTCTCTCTCTGTGTGTGTGTGTGTGTGTGATATCAGGAGTTGCCTTGGGGTGTGAAGTCAGCCGTTAAATGTTTCCGACTGCTTGCTTTGCCGCACATTGCGTGTGGATGGGGTGGAGGATGGAATGGGTTTTTTTTTCATGCTTTGTCACTTTTTTCATTTCATCCCATTCCAGCGCTTCTCTGTGTCACTCTTTCTCTGTGTGTCTGTCGGTGTCTGGCTGCAAACGCACACACACACACACACACACACACACACACACACACACACACACACACACACACGCTCTCTCTCTCTCTCTCTCTCTCTCTCTCTCTCTCACACACACACACACACACACACACACACACACACACACACACACGTGACATGACTGATAGATAAACAGATTAGGCGGCCGATTGTACCTTGAGAACCGTCAGTACTCGTCATGTTCTCTCTCTCTCTCTCTCTCTCTCTCTCTCTCTCTCTCTGTGTGTGTGTCTGTCTGTCTCTCTCATGATTATATATTTGTGATTTTGTCTCACATTTAACGATGTTTTACACCATGGGCTTTGCTCAATCTTGTTTAGGGATCATTGTATCTAAAAACAATAAAGATTCGTTCCTCTCTCTCTCTCTCTCTCTCTCTCTCTCAAAGCTTGTGTGTTGACAGTAGCCGTGTTTCAAAAAAATTGTGCAGAAGCGTTTAATAGTGTCCATATCTTTTCGTTTGTTTTTGTTGTTTCCCTGTTTTTTCCTCTTCTATTTGTTGTTATAGTTTTGCGGTTGCCTTCTTCATTACCTTACTGTTATTCATCTTTGTTTCACAGAATCTCTGTGTGTGTATGTGTGTGCGTGCGCGCGCGTGTGTGTGTGTGTTCGTGGCCATTATAGCGTTCTCGAAAACACATATGCACGCACAAGTACAACACACACAAAGCGAGTGAGAGAGAGAGAGAGAGTAGGGGGGGGGGGGAGGAGTGGGAACTTTTAAGTCGGGAAGGGGGAAAACCGTTTTATGTGACGGTTGCGAAACTGATGAAGAAACAGACAGCGTGATAAGTACGATCACACAGCACATTTCCCTACCCCTCCCTTTCACATACCCTTTAAAAGAATGTACCGTTTCTTTCCACCTGCCCTTCCCTCTTTTCCGTGTGGGGATTTCCCTCCTCTGACCTGTGTGTGTGTGTGTGTGTGATGTCAGCACACAGGAATGTCGCCTTTTTTTTCACTCCGCGCATTGCGTTCGAGCTTTTTGGTGCAGCTATTGCTGTTCCTTTCCTAGTCTCCTACATGGATTACGTGCCTTCCGATAATGACGATTTTTACCTTATTCACCCATTGATGTTGTTTTCTTCTTCTTTATCATCTTCTCAGTGCTCTCTCCCCCCTCTCCCTTCCCCGCCCCCAATCCCCCACCCCTCTCTCTCTCTCTCTCTCTCTCTCTCTGGAACACACGCACACGTGCATAGCGACGCACAGGAACCGGAAAAGAAGGACAAACTTAACTCCAATTATGATCAGATGAAGCATGTTTTTTTATGTAAATGTGGAAGGGTGTATATTTTGCTTCCCATTAGCTGCAGTTCCATACGATGCTAAATTATGAGACTTAGGTGTGTGTATGTTTGGTGTGGGTGCGTGTGTTCAGTCACCTTTTGCAATGAATCTCTCTCTCTCTCTCTCTCTCTCTCTCTCCAGATCTGACCGGCTATCCATGTTTATATTTATGACCAAAGAATTAGTAAGGAGCAAAAAAAATTACGTCATCGTTTATCAGTGTTGCGTCATCTCAACTGCGCAACCATACAAACCCAGCTCTTATTTTTTTCTTAACATTAAAAAACAGAAAGGGAAAGAGAATGGGAGACGGTGAGACGGGGGATTGAAAGTAATTGAAGGGAGTGAGGGGAAATAGAAATGGAGGGTGTGAAAGGAAACGAGAGGAGTGGAGTGGGGAGGGAAGGTGAACACAGCCCAGAATAGGAGAGGTCATGCCGCACACACAGCAGGGCAGAAAATAGCTCCTCGTGTGGTAAAAGTGTTCTCAAAGACGGATCCAGAGAGTTTTGCATTGGGGGAGCACACCGAAAACACAGACAAGAGATGGATGTCCAAAGAGCAGCTTGCGCAGCACCCCCGTGCGAGGCCCGTGCTGGGTGTGAGAAGGGGGTCTCGGGTAGGCTTTCTCCAGTCGTGCCTTCATAACTGACGTAGAGAAAGAGAGCATGAGCTCACTAACATACCAAGTCACGTCAACGCACGTGTCTGAGGTCGTCAGCCGGATTCCTGACTGTGTGTGTGTGTGTGTGTGAACGATAATTATAAAGGGTTTCAAATCCATATTTCAAGTGTGCAAACAGCTTGACTATACGTAATAGGGCAGTAACAAGCCGAAGCTTGACGTTTTAATCTAATGACGGCACCAGAAAAGTACAGGTGTTGATGTGCAGTTCTGGTAACGCCTCGCGGATTCATGTGGAAGCAGCAACAGTATTAGTGGCAGTTGTTGCAGCAGCAGCAGCAGTAGAAAGCAGTAGACCTATGGCAGCACAGCAAGACATCAAATCACTACATTCATAATAGATCAGCAACAAGGCCTTTTCGCTCATTCATTTTGAAGGGCTGTTGTTGACGGGAGAGCGGTGCAACAGATGTCGACAAATCACTCTTGCTGACACACATCCATACCCCCTTCCATAATAAAACAAATGAAGGTTGAAAAAAATAAAGATTTTGGGAGGAAAAAGCCAAATGGATGTTGACCTCAATCTGTCTCCGTCATGCATCACTCCCCCCCCCCCCTCTCCCATACACGTACTCTCTCTCTCTCTCTCTCTCTCTCTCTCTCTCTCTCTATATATATATATATATATATATATATATATATATATATATCTGTCTATCTCTCTCTCTCTAATGCTGATGAATATTGTTTCTGAGTGGCGTTGCCTCAGGCCAGATTTAATGTGCTTCCTTTAAATAATAATGTTAATTGGTACACTGAAAATGATGTTTTAAAGCATTGTCCATTTTGCCAAGGTGAACGAGAAGATGAATACCATTTGTTTGTTCTGTATATATTGATTTACGGACAAAATTTCTTCAAGACTGTTTAAATATGTCTCTTTGTTCACTTCTTCGATCAAACAACAAGCAGAGAAATTGCCATGTATCAAAATTTATTTTCCATGCGATCAAAAGGAGAAATTATATACTCCGACCTAATGAGGTAAAATTAATGTCAAGTCCATGAGTATTATGATATTGTGCCATCTATTCAAGTGTTATAATACCCCTTCCCATGCCCACCCCGAGTCCCCTGGTTTTGAAATGTGGTCCATGGCCAAAGTTGATTAAAACATTTTCGTTCGTTCGTTCGTGCGTGCGTCTCTCTCTCTCTCTCTCTCTCTCTCTCTCTCTCTCTCTCTCTCTCTCTCTCTCTCTCTCTCACCGAAAGGCAGCCGATCCTGATGGCATAATTGCCTGATGGCATACTTGCTGAATTATTTCAGAACTCGAATGACCAGGTAGTGCATTTTTTCTTTAAAATGTTTAACAAACTTTCTGATCATGGCATATTTCCAGATAATTGAGTCTGTGATTCATCCAAACTTTAAGAAAGGCGATATTAATGACCCAAACAATTACAGAGGCATTTCTTTGACTGATGTAAGCAGTAAACTATTTGGAATAATCATTAATAACAGGTTACAGGAGTGGGTGGAAGAAAATGATATCACAGGTGATTTTCAAGCTGGGTTTAAAAGGGGATACTCTACAGTCGACCACATGTTCACTTCGTTAGCCCTAGTACAAAAACAATTTTCCATTTAATCGTAAACTATATGTAGCGTTTATAGACTTTGAAAAGGCTTTTGATTCCACAAACAGAAACCTTCTCTGGCCAGTTCTCTTAAAAATGGTATAACAGGTAAATTGTATAGATGTGTTAGAAGTATGTATGATGTTGTCAAAGCTAGAGTACGGTGTGACGCTAGATTGACTGATTATATTTCATGTACATCTGGAGTCAAACAAGGTGATGCATGTAGCCCAATTCTTTTTTCTTTGTTTATAAATGAACTAGCAATAGAAGTAATTAAAAATGGTAGGCATGGTGCCATGTTTTCACTTGATGCATTTGAATTGTTTATTCTTTTGTTAGCTGGTGATGTTGTTTTGATTTCAGAGACTGTTGTAGGTTTACAAACACAATTGAATAGTCTACAGCGTGTAGCTACGTCTCTACAGTTAAAAGTAAATATGTCTAAATGCAATATTATTGTATTTCGGAAGGGTGGATATTTAAGTGTAAGAGAACGATGGTTTTATGATGGTGATACAATGCCTGTTGTTAACGTTTTATAAGTATCTAGGAATTATGTTTTCTACCCGTTTGAGTTTTGTTTCTGCATGCAAGGAACTAGCAAGTAAAGCAAAAAATGCTTTGATCCGTGTAATGAAAAGGTTATATACTTTGAACAATAATTCATTCCACTTGTTCATTAAGCTGTTTGATTGTCAAATACAACCAATAGTACAATATGGATCTGAGATATGGGGACTAGATAATGCTGTTTTACATTGTGAATCTTTCCATTTAATGGCTTTGAAGAAATTTTTAGTAGATATGCTAACACCGAATGATCAAGTCTATGGCGAAACAAATCGCTACCCAATATATGTAAACTCTTCTGTAAATTGTATTCGATATTGGCTTAAACTGTTGCAAATGGGGGATAATAGAATACCGCATAAAGCATATAAGATATTACATGATTTAGATAGAAAGGGAAAAAATAACTGGGTAACGAAGGTTCGTCTTTGTCTGTTCGAATATGGATTTGGCTTTGTGTGGATGGAACAGGGTGTTGGTAGTGTTGATGGTTTTATATCTGTTTTTCGCCAAAGGCTTATTGATTGCGGATGGCAATCATGGTATAGTCACATTTGTACTAGCGATAGATTTGATATGTATAGAACATTCTGTAATATACCTGATTTGAAACCTTATCTGTTGTTAGATACAGACAGGCACAATGAACAGTTTATTGTCCATATTAAGGTTTATTTGTTTATGTGTTTTCATTGAGTTGTATTATGTTTACGTATACTCCCTTCACTTGGGGCTGTGGCCTGATTGTGAATAAACCATTCCAATTCCAATTCCAATTCTCTCTCTCTCACGACACACACACACACACACACACACAAGTTACGCGTGCACACACACACACACACGCACACACTCACGCGCACAAACGCAAGCACATACACGCGCAAACACACACACACACACACACACACACACATGCGCGTGCGCACTCGCACACTGACACACATTTCATCAGTAAACTAGTTCAAGTTAACAAACTTCTCTGATATCACCCAACATGACCAGACATTAAAGTGAAGAACGCATGGTGTAAGAAATAAAGACAGGATTGTGAATGTTGCCTCATCTTCCTCGTCACCGTTCCGCCTGTTGCTGCAAAGCAGTGCTGCTGATGCAACAGGCAAGCCCAGAACACATCCACAGGGACACGTGACGATGACGTGTGGGGGGGAAAAATTGGGCGCGAAGAGTGGGAGGGGGGGTGGGAGGGGGTTGAGGTTGATGAAAAGTGGGGGTATGTGGGTGTTTGCCAGCAGCAAGAAGGTTGTCCAGTAGAGTCAGAGAGGGAGAAGGTGGGAAGCGACAGTTATTGATTCGACCGCCTTGTTGGTGGGTGTGTTAGTGAGGGGCAGTGTGAATGGGGATGAGGGGTGAGACCAGTTTAACTCTCTCCATACGAACGGCGAAAGAGACGACGTTAACAGCGTTTCACCCCAGTTACCATCATCAAAATATTGCAAGCGGAAGGCTCTTATACTGAAGAGGTGAATGTTGACAAAGAATACCACAATTCTGACGACGGAAGCTAAAGGTTGGGTCATTCAGACACCCACTGGACATCCGAGGGGTCTGTGTAGAGGAGAAGAGAGGACTGGCCGTACGGAGTGAGTTAAAGAGAGAGAAAGGAGAGAGACAGAAATGTGAGGAGAGAGGCGGACGGAACGGTGAGGGGTGGAGAATGGACCGCTTAAACACTTGCCTGATTATTTCAGCAAAAAAAAAGACCGGAACAAACTTAAACAAACGAACCAAAAAGTAAAAATGAGGGGGTGAGTAATGCTTCGCTTGGGAGGAATGTCAAAACACAAGATGCGCGCGTGTGTGTGCCCCCACTTCATACTCTCCCCCGTTTACTGCTTTGCCCCCTCACTCCTCCGGTTGTTGTTTTTTTGGGGGGGGTTTCCATCCCGTACCCAATACTCTTCCCATGGATGGCGAACTGTGCAGGTCATCTTTTATCATTGGAATGTGAGGAGGAATGAGTCGGCCTTGTCTGGTCAGACTGTCGGCCTTGTCTGACTATCTGTACCTCACTATGTTTCTAGCTTTCAGTCTACCCTGCCTATCTCCCCCCCCCTCCCCACCTCCCTCAGACCCCCACTTTCTCTGTATTGGAGAGGTAAAGGAGAAGTATATGTATTCTCTGTGTGTGTGTGTGTGTCCCCGCCGCTATTTTCTAAAGCAAAGTGACACGCTAACAAAGGATGTCTTCCACCATGAGAAATCAAGCTTTTATCGGGTGCCTTCTGTGAACTCTTAATAGAACATGGTCAAAGAATACAGGAGGATTTGCAAGTATATAAGATGGAGCTTCAGTGTAGCAAATGCTTTGATCTTTAGAGCCATCGGTATAGGTCGCAAAATTCACATTAACTGCACCAGATGACCAGTAGAAAATAGCATGCAGAAGCACCTTTGAAAATAATCTTGTCTCATGTTATTAAAGATAAAGTATTTATTCATTCATTTATTACCACGAGAATAGGCTGCAACATGCACATTTTCATGGCAAACTGAATGTCGGAATTCCCCTTTGAAATTCAGAGTCAAGTTTTGTTATTGTTTTCGCAGTAGCATTAAACACAGAAACATGTTCACAAAATAACAGTGATCACCCTTAGCGTGGAAAGGTGTGACGAAGCAAATGTTACCATAACAATAACAATGATGGCGATGAGAATGATAATCATCATAGTCAATCATCATAGTCATTATCATTATTATAGGGATATAGAGAGAAAGGGAGAAGGAAGAAGAGAGAGAGGTGTAAGGGGAGTAGGGGGAGTCAGGAAGGAGACGGAAGTTGGGAGAGCAAGTTGTTAAAGCCGGAGGACTGAACCATTGCCAATAAATTGAGCAACCTTTTTTCCGCACCTTTCTCTTTGTCTGACACGTGAGTGTGCATCGGATCGAGGGGATGCAAGGAGGGGTCAAGAACTCGAGGGAGATGATAAAACGAGAAAAGATTGGATGTAAAACGGTTAATTGTTCTCTATCATCGACACACGTTACAATAGCCGTCAAACGTTCGTCTAGTGTGACTTATTTTGTCTCCATCGTCTTCTGATATTCTAAAACTGAAATATAAATGGCATTAGTGCTGGTAACAATTCAGTAAGCTAATGTGATTCGAAAGTAATACATACATTCATCACCACCCTTCACCTTTCCCTTGTTTGCTGATGTCGGTGCACCAGTGAAGACAACGTCACCAGTCTCCTCTACCTGTCCCTGGCCTGCACCGCGTTTCGGGATTCCACCAGGTCCATGTCAGTCTATTCTTGGATATTTTCTTCCCATCTCTTCCGATATCTTCCTCGTCTCCGGCTTCCTCTCACCTTCTCTTGCAAGATGGTCGTTTCAAGTCATGTTGAGCGGGAAACATGTCCTTACCACTTTATTTTCCGTTTCTTGATGACTGTGAAGAGGTCATCATGAGGTCCTATTGCTTGACGGATCTTGCTGCAGACCTCTTCATAATTCTTCATACTTAAAACTCATCTCACGCTAAAACTTTATATGGCAATGATCTGTACACGCGCGCACCTGGATAACTGTACGTTCCGATTTCGTCTTCCGTTTCACCACGAAGACAAGAGAGACAGGGGATTTCCCCATTCTGATGCAGACCCGATTTCCAGTTGATGTCGTCATCTGTCTATGGACCTTCCCAGCCAGGGAAAGGACGCGTGGCGGCACCACCTTGCAGTTTGTTTGCACCCAGCCTACTTGTTCCAGGTTTGGAAACATTTATTCATAAATACCTGAATTATATCAAATTCCTTCGTTTAATGCGAGGAAAATGACTGGCACATGTTCCATTTGCATTGAATTTGACCGTTTCTTTCGAGAAGCAAGTGTCGTAACTATATTTAATTTGTGGGTATTTAGTTTGAGGACCAGGTGCATCATATTCCTTTTAATTGGCCAGTTTAGTTCCAAAAGCAAGTACTCGTTGATTTTCATAGAACTGGCCTGTTTTGTTTGTCAGTGTGAGTTACCTCACACATATTACTGACATATTAATTCACATAGTACTGACTGCTTTGGGTTTTTTCCCTTCTTGCAAATAATGTTATATTCTTTCAGAAGCAAAGAAGTTACAATATATACATTTCGTCTTCTCCATACGTTAATCATATGATGTAGATCTATAATGAAAAAATTAACAAACATTGTCCTTATTCTTAAGTATACTGTAAATTGTTTGGAGACTTAGAAACTTTAAGGTTTCGTTACATTACAGCGTTCGATTATCTTTGCCTGTCTTTTCTCCCTCAATGTACAATATTTTCAAGAGAGAAACCCTACAAAGCAGAAAATGTCAAAAAAATAGTTGGAAATGAAAATAAATTGTAGAAACGAAACTACAAAAATGTTCAAAATAATACATGATAAAGGAATAAAATGAATAAATAACAAGAGATGGGTGCAATTGAGGATTCTGTTATGGCATTCCTATTAACAAATCAATGAAGTCTCATGGAGCACTCTACATCTGCAAGCATTTACATATTCACACACACACACACACACACACACACACACACACACCAACTGCTAATTAATTGAAAAGAACTGTACTAGGTCTGTGTTGCACAATAAGAAAATCGGGTATTACGAGGGTCATTCAATAAATAAGGTGAATTTTTCGGTATAAGGACTTCTAATACAGATAGAAGCTTACTTTTTTTTCTTTTTTTTTTGGTTTTACTTCTTTTTCACATGGATTTAATTTGTTTTGCAGATTAAAAAAAACTTTGAGAGGTTTGGCGATTAACAAAGATGGCCGACCAACAAGCATGCTCCAGTATTGAACAGCGGTCAGTTATCAAGTTTTTGGTTGCTGAAGGGTGCAAACCAGTTGAAATTCATAGGAGAATGTCAACTGTGCATGGTGCCACATGTTTCAGCCGAAAAAATGTCTACAAGTGGGCTAAATTGTTTAAAGAAGGACGGAGCAGTGTTGAGGATGAAGACAGGCCTGGAAGGCCTACAGAAGTGAGGTCTCCTGAGGTGATCGAATCAGTCAATG
Source organism: Babylonia areolata (assembly GCF_041734735.1). Classification (NCBI taxonomy): domain Eukaryota; kingdom Metazoa; phylum Mollusca; class Gastropoda; order Neogastropoda; family Buccinidae; genus Babylonia; species Babylonia areolata. The sequence continues at coordinate 38,130,190 of NC_134878.1, forward strand.
ACCTCATTCAGTCTGACAGAAGGGTGACAGTGGATGACATTGCAAGGACTTTGAGCTTATCTGTTGGGACAGCACACAAAATTGTCCATGATGACCTTGGCTACTCGAAGGTCAGCTGCCGGTGGGTGCCAAAGATGCAAGGCCTCACACAGCAGCCCGAACGGTGCAGACCATCAACGAGCTGGGCTGGGAACTGCTCCCTCATCCCCCTTACAGCCCAGACCTTGCCCCTTCAGACTTTCACCTGTTTGGTCCCTTGAAAGCGTTCACGAGAGGCACGAAGTTTGAAAGTGACGATGAAGTCAAAAGTGTTGTGAGCGACTGGCTGAGACATCAGTCCAAAGATTTTTACGCTGAGGGAATACGGAAGCTTGTGCACAGATGGGAAAAGTGTGTGACAGTGCTGGGAGACTACGTTGAAAAAAGAAAAAAAAAGTAAGCTTCTATCTGTATTAGAAGTCCTTATACCGAAAAATTCACCTTATTTATCGAATGACCCTCGTAGGTTCATGCGTTTTCCGTTACCCTATGCGCTACACCACATCTGCTAGGCAGATGCCTGACCAGCAGCATAACCAACGCGCTTAGTCAGGCCTTGAGTGCATGCGTATATATTTGTGTACAAATCAGAGTGGATTTCTGCTACAGAATTTTGCCAGAGGACAACACTGTCGTTGCCATGGTTTCTTTTTCAGTGCGCCAAGTGCGTGCTGCACACTGGACTTCGGTTTACCGTCTCATCCGAATGACAAGACGCTCAGTTTGATTTCCCAGTCAAGCACACTGGACTTCGGTTTATCGTCTCATCCGAATGACAAGACGCTCAGTTTGATTTCCCAGTCAAGCATGGGAGAAAGGGCGAGAGCGCGAATCGAACCCAGACTCTCACCTACTCTCTGCATTAGCAGATGAAGGTTTTCCCATGGAAGGTGGCATAATGGTAAGACGTTCAAGTTTTTTGCATGATGTTAATTGGTTTTATTGAGGCCTGCTAGACTCAAACGCCTTCTTAAAGTCTATGAAAACGTGGTAGAATTCCATCTGGTGTTAGAGATGCTTTTCGCAAAGGGTACGCAGGTTAAAGACCTGTTCGATAGTACTTCTGCGTTTGCGGAACCCAGCCTGTTCTTCAGCAATTATGGTATCTGTTTTCGGCTATAATCTGTACAGAAATATTTTGAGCAGTACTTTGCAAGCATGGCTGATAAAACTAAACTGATGTTGCGGAAGTTCTGGCAGTGTTGGATATTACCTTTCTTGGGGAAGGTGATGGTAAGTGATTGGGTCCATGGTGTGGGCCATTCGCCTTCATGCCAGTTTTGTTGCAGATGGCAGTTAGGTTGTCAGTTAATGCCTCTCCTCCGTGTTTCAAACGTTCTGCAGAAATGCTGTCGATGCCTACAGCCTTGCCACATTTTAGCGACTTCACTGCTATTACTATCTCCTCCCAGTGTATTGAGAAGTCATCTTCGTTTGACGAATCTTGCACTGCTGATACACCTGGCTCTGTTTTGCTCTGTTTGTTGTAGAAGTCGAAGCAGCACTGAGTCCACCTTTTTACCGTGTCTTTTTCCTGTGTGAAACAGTTGCCGTCTTTGACCCGGATGGTGCTGGCATTACTTTGTTTCTGTTTGATCATGTCCTTCCCAATCGTAAAGGCTTTTTTGTGTCGTTGCTGTCAGTGTTTTCTGTTGCCGTTTTTTTCTGAATGTCTTCACATTACTATTCAGTCCAGTTTTCCTGTGTATTCCTCATTTCTTAAGCGATCTTGTTTATAGCATTGTATTTCTCCTTTCCTTTCTCAGTTTTCTTTTGTGGTTTTAGGCTCCTTCTAATGTTGCACGTCTCTAAGATATTACTTGTGATTATCTCTAAAATACTACTTGTGATCCATGGTTTGGATTTCCATCGGCTTACTGATCATCACTTGGTTGAAATTAATTGTGAAGGCTTCAAAATCTTCTTCAAACAGTAGTTGGGCGAATTTTCCTCCTCTGACTATTTGGAATTGTTCAGCGATGTCAGGATCTCTCAGTTTATCAAGATTGAATTTTAGTCGGCTATTTTTCCCTCTCTTGTTTTCCTCAACCGTACTTTAGATTTCTTCGTGACAAAGTCGTGGTCACTGCCAAGGCAAGGGAAACGTTCTTGTTTGAACCCTATTGATGCCAGACCTGTTCTGGTTCTTCACAAGTACATAGTCTGTCTGACTGTTGGTGACCGTTTGGGAGCTGCCAGGTCGGGATGTTTTATGCTCACTGAGTGTGTTTGCAAGAACGAAGTCATTATCACTATTCTAGCAGGTGTAGTCCCCTACCATTGGTATTCTTATTACAGTAGGGGCCACAAAAAGTCCCTCAGTCTTCTTTGGCATTTGTTCCGTCCTAAGCATTCCAGTCTCCCTCGACGACGAGGATGTCTTTCTTGTCGACCTTGTTGATGACAATTTGAAGCTGCGTGCAGAATTCTCCAGTCTGGTCATTGCAGTATGATGCGGGTGCATACATTGCACTACCGTGATATTGAATAGTTTGACTTGTGAGAGGATGGTCATGATACTGGTTACCGATACAGTCCGGGATTGACGTTGGGTGTATAATTCTTCAGTCTGGTCATAGCATAACATTTGCACTAATGTGATGTCAAATAGTTTGGCTCGTAAGAGGATGGCCATGACACTGGTTGCTGATAAAGTCCAGAATTGAATATAAACTTTCCACACATTGTTTTCACGCTTTTTCTGGTTCTTCACCATTCTTTCTTAATCCCTCACTGTTTACATTCCAACAAGACAACTACGTTCATCATCAGATTCTAAATTCCCTCTGTTAAGACAAAGTCCTTTGGCCAAAGATCGTTCGCATTCATCGCCCCCGTCCATTGGAACTCATTGCCATATGAATTTGACACTCCAGTCCATTTCCACCTTCAAAACCAACCTCAAGACTCATCTGTTTAAAAAAAAAATCCTTTAATTGTTCCATGGTGCCCGTAGCTGTGTTGGTGTGTGCTTGTTTAAGTTTCCAGTGTGTGTTGTTGATATTTTGTGTTTATCATTATATCATGTAGCAGATGACTTCAAAGGTCTCAGTCATACCTTCCATTCTACCCAGTTTGGTTCCTATGCCCGTTGTAGAAGCCGAGAAAATGCCGATCTAAGAAGGACACACACACACACACACACACACACATTGCGCGAACACGGAGATCTGAACCCTTCCGTCCTTCCATTGTCGGGACTGGAAAGGAAGGTCCATGAAAGAAAAAAGAACGAAACAAGAAAAAAAACAACCTTCCTAAGCAGACGAGGCGGACATGTGTGCAACAGTTGTTGATGATGACGGAGGTGTTTTTTGTTTTTGTTGTTGTTGGTTTTTTCTGTTGTTGTTTTCCCCTTCAAGTTTTTTGTCTCTCAATGTCTGGGGGTCAGACAGGAAGGTTTTGTTGCAAACTTTGCTTGTTGGCTATTGTAGACATAATCGCAGGGATGCACAACACACAATATTTTTTTTTTAATTAGGTGAGTGTGTTTGCGCGCGCGCGCGCGCGCGTGTGTGTGTGTGTGTGTGCACTCGTGCACACGTGTGTACTATGTATATGTATGTGAGAGTTGTACATGTTAACATTTTTATTATATATCAGTGTTTCTGCAACCGATATATATATATTCTCGTTCGTTAAGAAATGGGGATAGGGAGAGAAGAGGAGGTTACTGGTTGAGATAGGGAGATGGAGGTGTAGGGGTAGAGGGTGCGATTGCCAACAGGTATGGACGTTTATTCCTCATGCGGTTCAGGTCTGGACTGTGCTGTTGTGGTGTGGTGTGGTGGCTAAGTAGGATGGGTGAAAAGTTCACCACCACAACTGTAGGCGTCAGCTGGTGGTGACTGGGGCAGGTGTGTGTTACTGTGTGGGAAGGTGGAATGGGGAGGAAGATTCTGAGAAGAGGGATGAGGGAGGAAGATTCGCGCGCGCGCGCGCGTGTGTGTGTGTGTATGTGTGCGCGCGCACACACACGCGTGCCAGAATGTTTACGCACATATTTGTGTACTCATTTACCTACGTACTCTTATAACTGTGTTTTTGTGTGCACACAAGTAAGTGTATGAATGTGTGTGTGTGCGTGCACGCGCGCGTCAGCGTCTGCTTATGATAGTACATGAGAGAGAGCGAGAGATGGAGTGAGAGGGTAGTGGAGAGGTAAAACATTAAAATACTAGCCTTTGTTGGGCTGACAGTCAGTGCAAGGTATGGCTAGAAGAGAGGGAGTGAGAGACAGACAGACAGAGACAGTGGCACAGAGAGAGAGAACGGTACTCGTACAGTTGTCTTTGCTGGGTAGGCAGTGACAGCACAGTGTGTTATGCGCTTGACATGCGGTTGTGGATTTTTTTATTTTTTTATCAAGCATAACGTCTCAAAACCTCAGCCAGCCCCATCCCACCGCCCACACTGGCATAATGTGTCCGCCACAGAACTGGTTGCCAGCCCCTGGATATATCACGTTTTCACTGTGCAGATGGAGGAAGCGGAAAAGTTATTGTCAGCAGGATCACTGAGCTGAATATTGAGCTATATGAGCAGGACACATCAGCCACTTTTCTTCATTCTCTCTATCCTTCTCTCTCTCTCTCTCTCTCTCTCTCTCTCTCTCTCTCTCTCTCTCTCTCTCTCTCTCTCTCTCTGTTTAACAGAGTATTTAACGATGAAATTTTTCCTGCAGAATGGGCTAAATCAATTATTATCCCTTATCCCTCTTCACAAAAAAGGAGACCCGAATAATCCTGATAACTATCGTGGTGTCGCACTCACAAGCATTGTCAGTAAAGTATACACTCACATTTTAAACAGAAGATTGACAAAATGGACAGATAGGGAAGAAAAGATCATTGAAGAGCAAGCTGGTTTTCGATCAGGTTACAGCACTATAGATAACATTTTCACGTTATATGCCGTAGTCCAAACATGTTTATTAAAAAATACAAAACTGTATGTTGCCTTTGTCGATTTTCGCAAGGCGTTTGACTCTGTAAATAGAAATAACCTGTGGAATGTGTTACGTAAAAGTGGAGTAGATGGTAAAATTTATATGGCTCTTTGTGGTGTGTATGATTCAGTCTTGGTGCGTGTGCGTGACAGGTGTGTGTATTCAGATATATTTGATTGTCCTAGAGGAGTAAATCAAGGTTGCTTGTTAAGTCCATTAATGTTTTCATTTTGTTATAAATGAACTGGCAGTAGAAATAACAAAAAAAGGTAAACATGGAATTCAAATGATCCCTGGAGCTGTCGAAATATTTCTAATGTTATTTGCAGACGATGTGATTCTCTTGTCTAGCACGGCCATAGGACTTCAGAATCAGTTAAATGCATTAAAACAAGAAGCAGATAGATTATTTTTAGAAGTAAATCTTGAAAAAACCAATGTAATTGTATTCAGGAAAGGTGGTCACCTATCTAGACATGAAAAATGGCAATACGGTACCGATGAAATAAAAGTAACGAATATTTATAAATATCTTGGTATGTTCTTTACAACAAAACTCAGTATGACAAGCACAATAGCAGCAGAAACATGTAGGAAGGGAAAGAAAGGGGTTATTGAAATTTTGAGATGCTTACATAAACTAGGTTCCATGGATTCATCTATTTTCTGGAAACTTTTTGATGCTCAAGTCGAACCAATGTTGACCTATGGTTCTGAAGTATGGGGACTTGGTGATAATAAAGATATTGAAAAAGTGCACACTTTTGCTATCAAACTTTTTTTAAAGGTACCTCTGCATGCATCGAACACTGTGTTATACGGAGAGACTGGAAGATACCCATTATATATCAGATCATATGTGAAAAGTGTCAAATATTGGTTAAAATTGATTAGTCTCCCTGCATCGAGACTTTGTAAACAAGCGTATGTTATGTTATTAAACGAACACGAGAGAGGGAAGGAAAATTGGGTATATTTGGTTAAGAAAATATTAACAGTACATGGATTTGGAATTGTGTGGATGTGTCAGGGAGTTGGATGCGAAAAAGGATTTATTTCTGAATTCAAAGATAGACTCATAGCTTCATATAAGCAAGACTGGCATTATGAAATGGAAACAAATGAAAAATACAGTTGGTTCTATCAGTTTAAAAATGTTTTTGGAATAGAAAAATATATCACAGTTGTAACCAACAAGTTGCATAGAATCAGTTTAGCCAGGTTTAGGTTGAGATCTCTTGGATTATATGCTCACAAGTATTGGTTTCAAACTAACCCATCCATGCTCTCCCCTTGTCCGATGTGCGGTTTTATAAAGGAGGATGAGTTACATTTCTTGTTTCATTGCAAAGCGTACGCTGATATTCGTGAAAAATGTACTGTCTTTAAAACATGTTCTGCAAAGAATGAAGATCTGTGCAGTGTACATAACATACATCAAGAAAATTCAATCCAGTCTCTGGCAAAGTATATTGCCGAAGCATATAATTTTCGAAGAAAAAACATCACACACTGTTGTTCTTTAAGAAATTGAATTCGTAAACTGGATGGTCGAAATTATGTAGGTGCCTTATCAATGGATTTCAAAAATGGTATGTTTTGAATAGTCGTTTCATCTTTTCTTTTTTTTTCTTTTTTTTTTAAGAACTATTTTGTTGTTGTTTTGATTGTACCCCCATGTCATTAGGGCTGATAAGCTATTGACATTAAAACAGTTCTGAGTTCTCTCTCTCTCTCTCTCTCTCTGTGGCTGTGATGTGCATATGCTAGTTCACCCCTGCGTGAGGGGTTATGACTTAATAACGAATAACCGAAGTAATCATAATACTTACAAAAGGGCGGAAGGGTAAAGGATGTGATGAAGGAAGTGCAAAGGCAGTAAAAAACAAAATTACAACAGAGCCGAGAAAATTAAAAGCGCGAGATAGAAAACAAATTACTCGGCAGCAACATGAAAGGGGTGTGGAAAGGGAATGAAAATGATGAGTGGTAGAAAGGTGGGGGTGGGGGTAACGGTTTTATCATCTGTAGAAGAAGCAAACTACATTAGATCAGCGCTTTAGGGCACTATAATGAAGACTTACGAACAAAACAAATCCAGTGTGTCAGCGACAAATTATACACGTACGCGCGCCACACCACACGCCAACACTTTAGCATCCATGAAAGCAGATTTGTACACGTGTGTTTGAGGCCAGATTTGAACTGAGAATTTGTTTCACTATGGTGGATTTTTTAGGGAAGTTTATTCCGGGAGACAGAACCAAGGAATGAACAGACACGCTGACCTTGTGATTACTGTTTACGATGTGGGATACGGAGAATACGTGAACCAGCAGATGACCGCGATGAAGAGGATGGGACATAGGGCTGAGCAAGATCAGACAAGTACTGAGGGGGGTGTATCAGAAAAAAAGTATTGAAACACACAGAGAAAATTTTATTTTGTAATCAATTCTTTGAGCAAAAAGAAGCCAATGAAGTTTAGCCAGCAAAGGTATAGTGCGGGTTTTTGTTTTTTTGCTTGTTTTTTTTTTTTTTTTAGCCTTGAAGACAGAGAGAGCTGCAGCATTCTGAACATTTCATCAGTCAAATATTGGGGAGACCTGGCCACACATGTTACAGCAATCAACGCGGGAAGGAGTCAGGAAAGTGAGGAGAGTTTTGGTAGCGTCATTCGTTTCGTTTATTTATTTATAGTCTGTTCATCTAAGATATGATATTAGACTGAAAAGGTTTTTTTTTTTGTTGTTGTTTTTTTATAATTATTATCATTTCTATCAATATGATGATGATTGTTATTATTAATTAGAAATCATCATTTCTATATATACGAATGAAAAGGGGGCGGTTGAGGTGGAGCGGACTAAGAATGGAAGAAAGAGAGAGAGAGAGAGAGAGAGAACAGAATGTGGAAGAGATAGGGTACAAAATGTAAAATGGAGAGGGTGAATGTCAGTGACTGGAGAAAGAAAAATAAACATAATATTGGAAGGGTGTGTGTGAAAGGGCGGACGGGGGAAGCAGGATTAGGACTAAAAATTAATCAATAATCAACGGCAGCTTCAACGGTGTGGATGTGTCGAATAGAATATTTTCTGCACTTTGGCAGAGTTGTCAAACATGTCGCTTAAGTTTCTCACTGAATATTGTATTGACCAAGCATGATAGAATCTTGGTAATTTGGAGAATTCTTAGAACATGTTAACAGTGTCTCTGGGTTTTTTTATGTTCAACTGTAGTTTGTTTGTCGTCATCCAGAATTTCACATCATCATCATCATCACTGCATGTTCTGAAGACCAGTTTGTCTTTATCAGGAGTAGAACTATACAACTGACTCATCAGCGAATTCACTGTGTGAAACTTTTTCAATTACATTTGCTAGTATTTGTATTTGTATTTCTTTTTCCTTTTATCACAACACATTTCTCTGTGCGAAATTCGGGCTGCTCTCCCCAGGGAGAGCGCGTCGCGACACTACAGCGCCACCCTTTTTTTGTATTATTTCCTGCGTGCAGTTTTATTTGTTTTTCCTGTCGATTTTTCTACAGAATTTTGCCAGGAACAACCCTATTTTTGCCGTGGGTTCTTTTACATGCGCTAAGTGCATGCTGCACACGGGACCTCGGTTTATCGTCTCATCCGAATGACTAGCGTCCAGACCACCACTCAAGGTCTAGTGGAGGGGGAGAAAATATCGGCGGCTGAGCCGTGATTCGAACCAGCGCGCTCAAATTCTTTCGCTTCCTTGGCGGACGCGTTACCTCTAGGCCATCACTCCACATAGTGGTTGAGTAAATAATAGGAAAACAATTTGTCCAAGGATGGGTTAGACTGCCTGAAATACACATCTGAATTCTCTCAGTGAGATATGACTTAATGATTGAAAGAGCTGAGCCTTTTATGTCAAAAGTGTGTTTAAGTCAACATAGAAGAATGTCATGATCTGATGTATCAAATGCAGCACTGGAATCACGAAAGGACAGACATGTCATCCAGTGCAACGAGAACATCATTCATCACACGAAGAAGAGTGGTTTCAGTGAAGATGGACGACGGTTCGAGCGTGGGTTTTTGAAAAGGGAACTGATGATCGCTTGCTAAAAGACAATAGGGATCTTTTCCTTTTCTAACACTGATGCACCCCAAAGTACAGTGTTTTACCATTCCTGTTCACAATGTATACGGCTGAATGCAAAAGATTGACCAATCGTGTCTTAAGTTTGATGATGATTCCGGACTGATAGGAATAATCACCGATGACGATGACCTTGACTACTGAGGAGAATTGACAAAAGTGTCGACTGGTGTGATGAAAATTACTTTGAAATGAATGTTGGCGAATCTGAACAGCTCGTAATTTACTTCAGAGAAAAGAAACCATAAATGCACTGTTTGAATGTTATATGTCAGTGCAAGTGTTTGTGCGTGTGTGTGTGGCGGGGGAGGGGGAGGGGTGCGTGTGACTGAAACCTGACTGACTGACACAGGAGACGTGTCATCAGTTCCCAAAGGCAGCTGTCAGTAGGCTCTACCCAGGCCGGCAACCTGTTATCCAAGTGACTCCGTGTTTGTAAAGATCTTGGTCACAGACCGAGGAAAGGTGCGATGTAAGTATCCATATCATATCATATATCATATCAGTATCAGGTAAAATAGTCAACAACAGACATGACGTAGTTGAACAAGCAGACACATACAGATAATTATCACGGCCTTCTTGGAATGAACTCACTAAAAAGAGCAATAGTGGCATAACTGTTTTAGAAAAATGAATTTTTCTTTGATATGCGCGAATGTTTTACACATTTGTTGTCTGCAGCGTTTTAACTTTTGGGGCTGTGTGTTGGGGTGGAAACTTGACCAAAGGCAGATTAGAAAGCCGATGGGGTGATGGTAAGTTTCAGTAGCTCAAGGAGGCGTCACTGCGTTCGGACAAATCCATATAGGCTACACCACATCTGCCAAGCAGATGCCTGACCAGCAGCGTAACCCAACGCGCTTAGTCAGGCCTTGAGAAAAAAAAGAAAAAAAAGGGTAAATAGATAATAGATAAATACATAAAAAAAAGAACTACTACTATTAACAATAATATGTATAAGGCGCAAAAACTTGATGAAGTCAACTATAAGCGTACATAAATAAATAAATAAATAAATGATAATTAAATATAATAATAATAAAATAAACAAATAAAAACAACAATGATGATAAATAAGCAAATAAATGTAAAACATAAGTTATGGTGATGGTAAGACATGACACTTAGAGCAACATGTACAGGAGGAAACTGACTGACAGACTGAAGAAATTTTGATAAACGACACATCCATTACATGAAGACAGTAGTAGACGGTCAAACAGAAGTCACAGGTAAAGAGCTCCACGTGCAAGAACACCTTGTTACATGAGTTCATTCCCACAGCAAATCGCGCACACAGTCAAAACACACAACAACCTCACTGACATGACTGTGACACTTTACCCCCTAAACTTCACAAGCGGACGAGTGCGCAGTGTGGACGTTTTCCGTGCTTTAGGGAGTGCGTGCTCTATGAGCATGCGCATGCATGTGTGTTCGGTAGGTGATGGGGAATGGAGGTGGGCGTTGGGGGAACGAGGGGTGTGTGTCACACAATGTATACATGAGTGATATTTAGATTACATAGATTTTACATTCATCTGTTGGAGTGATTTTTCTTGTGTGTGTGTGAGTGTTCGTGTGTGTGTGCGTGTATACATTTTACTAACACACACACACACACACACACACACACACACATATATATATATATATCATATACATATATATATGTGTGTGTGTGTATATGTATATATATATATTTTTATATATGGGTTTATTTGACTAGTTTTAATTTTAATATATAATATTTATAGTGTGTATGAGCATATTAAACTGTTGTGTATGTGTTTATAACGAGCCAGTGATTGCAAAAATGAATTTCCGTGTGGATTGATAAGATATTTTTGATTGGACTTGATTTTCTCTCTCTCTCTGCCTCCATCACAACCATCCTCTATTTGCTCTTCCACCTTGCCTTGCTCTCTTCCTTTCTCTTTTTCGCCTCTTCTTCCTTCCACACACCTGCCTTTACCTCCACCACATCTGAAATAAAACAAAATACGAGTATCTTCTCACACGCTCGCGTTTGCTGGACACTACTGGGTGTGTGGCAGAGCAGCGAGGTTTCAGATAGGGAAGTATTCACCTGTTGAGCTTCTCACAACAGAAGGTGAAAGATGAAAGAGGGAACTCGCCCGCACACTCACACACATACACTATTGAAACACGGGCGTGCGCGCAAATACGCGCGCGCGCGCGCACACACACACACACACACACACATACACACACACGTACACCTCTCTCTATGTCTCTCTCTCAACCTCTTGTATTTCATTCTCACATTCCATACAAACATATGTGTGTGTGTGTGTGTGTGTGCTTGCATATATATATATATATATATATATATGTGTGTGTGTGTGTAGAGAAAAATATGTAAGTCAAATGCCTGATAATTATGTTATCAGCTTCTTCAGATTTCGAAGTAGTAATCATAAGCTGGAAATAGAAACAGGAAGACACAAAGGCATACCACGAGAGTTACGGCTTTGTAAGGTTTGTAACATGCCTGTGATTGGTGATGAGTTTCATTTTATAATGGAATGTCCCAATTATAATCAGTTACGAAATAGATATGTTCCTAAAAAATATTTGTCTCCAAAATCGGTTTTTAGTTTCTGTAATATGCTCAAAGGAGGCAAAAAAGTCATTTTAGCTGTAAGTAAGATGATTAGATTTGCAAATGTTGCCTAGTTATACTTTAGGAGTTAAAAGACATTTGTGTTTTCTCAAGTTTTATGTGACATTGTTGTGTATTTGGAAATGTCTGTTTTGGGCACGAAAAGATTATTTTGCAGTAATCCTCCATACTCCAATAGGAGTGAAAGGATAATTAAAACTTGAAACTTGTGTCTGTGATTATATATATATGTACATTTTTTTACAGAATGGAACGACCTGAAAATATATATAAATATAAAGCAGTTGTAGCTATTTAATTTATCATATTGGAATGAAATTTTGACTTTGTTTTTCACACACACACACACACACATGCACACACACACCCGCGAGCGCGCGCACGCACGCATAACCGCACGACCACACAAACTATGTCTGTCGCATTCTGTCTCTCTCTATTCCTCTCCCCCCCCCCCCTCTCTCTCTCTCTCTCTCTCTCTCTCGTTCGTTCAGTTTCGTTTCCATGCTGATCCGACCTTGAACCTCAGTATCTGTCTGGGGGTTAAAAATAATAGTAACAGCAAAGGGTGAAAGCGATGATTAAAACAGGAGAAAAGGGGGAGAGATTAAAAAAAGAAAAGAAAAAAAGACTGTTGGCATGCAGATGGTGTTTTCTCGGTGTTTTCTGGTGGTAGATATTTATAGAAATGGTGAAAGTCGGAAGCAGAAGATGTAGGCTGGAGATGGGTGATTGGAGGAGTGCTGGGTTACAGAAACATACCCTGATGGAAAACGAAAAACAGCTGGGAAGAGACGAAGGAAGGGAGGGACGGGCGGGCCGGCAGCAGTGATTGAGACTAAAAAATAAAATGAAAATAGAGTTAGATGCTGTGTGCATCGTGGCAGCTGTGACCTTTTTACATCCTGTACATTTTGTTTTCTTTAAAAAGCGAACTAGATTAGATTACTAGAACTAGACTATTGATAAATACGAATGCAATCTGAAACCCGTATTTGCCCTGTGTTTGTTTTCTAGTTTTCCTGTCTTTTCACTAAAAGTGATTTTAGACGAGAATAGCCGGGTGGGGTGGGGTGGGGAGGGGGGGGCGTGGGGGGGGCTGGTGGGGGGAGGGGGGGGGGTTGCGCGCGTGTTATAAATAGGAACAATAACAGAGTGAAGACTGAAGTTCTCTACTATTTAAATACAATAAAACAGGGGAGTTAACATTAAATGTAAGTCTAACATCCTCAGAATGTGTAATTAACAACTATAACAGTAAACGTCCTGGACTGCAAAGAGTAAAAAAAAATCATAATTAGCAATGGACTGCTGAAAATTGTCGACGTTGGAGATGGTTTCAGGTGGGGGATGTGGGACTTTAACATATGGCAAGTTAGTATGTTGTTGACTGTTATGCGAGCACCATATGTGCAAGAAACATTCCCGACATAATTCATTTGGTCTTGAAAACACTTTATCTTCTATCTACAGTTCAAAGACAAAATTTGCCATCTACATAAACCATTTTGACAATGCAACAATGCATTTCCAATTAAATCATATATTTTCTTTATTTCTCTATGTAATTGCAAGTTACCGATTTTTGTTCTTCCATTTGAAAGTTTAATCATTGAACTTTCTCAAACACAGTGTAACATTTCTATGGTGAAAGTGGAATGTTTAGATCTGTCACCTTCATGGATTCTCTGGCTTCCTTTTTAGCCAAAATATCAACCTTTTCAGTTTTGAAGAACTGATTTTGATTCAACACAGATTCTGAAATACAGTTTTAGGAAAGGAGGTCAAAACGTTTAACGCCATTACTTCTGTGAGTTCAGCAGTGAAGGTAGACTTATTGTCTCACAGATAAAATGAGTCTTGAGACTTACGTTCCGGAACACCGAACGCAACACTAGCTCCATTATTTACGACAGAGCCGTCGGTAGATATCTTTAGATGATTAGAATATTTATTTGTTTTGCAAATGAATTCGTAAATGTGATGCAAATACCTTCATGTTGTCATCAGGTCAGTATGAACGATATAAAACTGCCCTTTTCTGTTTTTGGAGTGCCCATACTGGAAAAGGCGTTATTGCAGACCTTTTAGCAATATGTGGGCTTTTATTCAAATCAGGATGTTATATCTGATGTTTCCAATCTGTGTCTCTATCTTCTTATGATCTATGTCATCTTTCTGGATGTGTATGAGCCAACACAAAAAGTCTCCTTTGATGGATTAATAAAATGCTTTTGTATATTGTAAAATTTGACGTGAGGCGCTCAGGTAGATGAAAAAGATAATGGCTCGAATTTTGTTTACATGTTAAACGGAGTTTGTTTTTGTTTTTCGTTGTTGTTTTTTTGTTGTTGTTGTTTTGTCATGGATGTCGGTGTGTGTGTGTGTGTGTGTGTGTGTGAAGAGATGCATATAAGGACATATATATATAAGGACACGACGCTTGTTTGTGTGTGGCGTCATCATCGTCTTGCAGTCTCTGCACGCGAGATTCCAAGAAATGTAATTACATGTATTGACTTTCAATACAAAACAAAAAATAACTCTCTCTCTCTCTCTCTCTCTCTCTCTGACCCCCCTCCATGCTCTCCCGCAATTTCATCTGCTTCACTTCTATCAACCTTTAACGAAACTGCGCAGTTCAATCAAAAATGACGTTTCGTTTTTGTTTTGTTTGTTATGAAGAGGATTGGGGCGTCGACAGATACTGCCGTTGGATAGGGTGGGGTTGGGGGGGGGGGGGGAGGAGTGGAAAAGAGATGGAGACGAGGAGAGATGAGGATGGTGGCTCCCAGAAAGCCTGTAGTGGTGACGTCATCAAAACTGACTGATTGCTCTCTCTCTCTCTCTCTCTCTCTCTCTCTCGTGCGTGTGCGTGTGTGTGTGTGTGTGCACGCGTGCGTGCAGATAGAAGTCAGTCTCACACGCTGACAGCCATTAGGGTACGTTCACACTAGGCTGTAACCACGATCTAACCAAATGGTTACATTGAGGGATGTAACTACCATGAGACAAACTCTAGATTTTTCATACAGCATGTGTGAACGGAAAGCGTCTAACCACTAACTATTAGGCTCCGCCCCTTTTCCCGCGCGTTTTTTGACTGAGAGCAGCAGTTCTCGCTCGCTGGCTGGGTTTTGTTTTCCGCTGAAGTTAGACTGGTGGCATCTAACTACCGTTGTAACTTCGTTCTAACTTGAACAAGTTACAAGCCAAGTTACAGGGGTGCTGTGGCTGAGGCGTCATGTACAGATTGGGGTATACTTTTGTTTTCTGTGGTTCCCGTGGGTTTCCATGAGGTGGGGGGTCTTGAGGTTGTGCATCTCCACCAGCCTGTTGTGACCTGCTGCAACCTGTTGGAACTTGGGTCTTGTAACTCCCTTGTAACTCCCTTTGAAAGTATAAAACCCCCTTGTTTCAGGGGGGTCTCTTCATTCCATCTTGACCTGTCATCATGAATCGTGGATTCGTGTAGACGCAGCAAGAAGAACGAAAAAAAATGACAGTCAGCCAGCTTAAATACATTCACACTGTAACTGATAAAGTTACAACACGCGTCGATGTAACTCACTATAACTGACCCCAACCATGCAAAGAAGGTTGCAATCACTTGCAGTCGGTTAGATGTGTCGGGCCAGACAATTTGCATACCACACGCAGCGTGCGTGCAAGGCATGCTATTTTGTTTTGACGTCGGAGTTTTTTTCAAACTCGGCTCCGCCTCTATTTTCTGCTCTAACTCACTGGAACCGACGGGGACTAGTGTGAATGCCTTTGTAACCGTTTATAACTTGATCGGGCGATGTAACCTCGAAAAATTTTTATCTCCCGAGTCATATTTTTGGGGGCCATCTAACCACCTATCTAACCAAAAATCGGGTCTTCCCGAAAAATCGTCTAATCGATGGGAACCCACTGCAACCAAAAATTCGTGGTTCCAGTGAGTTAGAGAGCGATGTAACCATTTGGTTAGATCGTGGTTACAGCCTAGTGTGAACGTAGCATTAACGAGGAGTAGGAGACAAAGAAAGAAGAAAAATGCATTGAAAAAGAAAGAAAAAATTGTTAACGTATTTCTGATGGCATTGTTTTCACGTTGCTTTTCGAGGCAGTATCACGAGCCATGTCTTGCAGAAATCTCAAAAGTGTTCTGTTGGAGGAAAGATAATGAAATTGGGATGGTTCATGGCACGTTACGCTTCTTTCCGCCCTCCTGGCTTTCACTCCCCTTCTCTTTCTTTGTCTCTGCCTCAGTCTCTCAGTCTGTCTGTCTGTCTGTCTCTCTCTCT
Source organism: Babylonia areolata (assembly GCF_041734735.1). Lineage (NCBI taxonomy): Eukaryota > Metazoa > Mollusca > Gastropoda > Neogastropoda > Buccinidae > Babylonia > Babylonia areolata. Next base: position 38,146,256 of record NC_134878.1, read on the forward strand.
CTCTCTTATGCCTTTATGTAGTATTGTGTTTGCATGCTATGTCTTTAAGTAGCATTGTGTAGTGCATGCTGTGACATATAATATAGTATTGTGTAGTGTAGACCCTGTTTCAGGACGGGGACTGGATGAAAAAAGCGCACCAGTGCTTATCTACTATCCTCGAAAATACAGAATTTTGTCTTTTATTTTGTATCTCTTTCTCTCTCTTATTTCTCTTTCTCTGTCCACACGCCACCCCCTCTCTTTTCTCACATATTTTCCTGACATACACACACACTTTTTTTTAGGTTTGATTTGTATATCACATTAAAACAAACAAACAAAACAAAACAAAAACAAAAAACAAAAAACAAAAAAATAATAATAATAATATTCCCCTTAATACGGAATGAGTATTTCATAACAAGGCGTGGATGTTCACTCCGGCAGTTAGCTACGCACAGGAGTGGAAGGGAAGAAATGAGGATCTAGCCCCCCCCCAAAAAAAAAATTATTTAAAAAAATTTAGCCAACTTGCAGTGGATGAGAGGCTCCAGCCGTTTGCAGGCCGAGACAGACGACGTGTTGCACAAACCAGACACAGCGACTTTTCCAGCCTCTTGAGTCTCAGCGTGTGGACAGTTGCATTAATTGTTGGCGGCGCGGCGGACACGTCTCCAGATTAATGGATGTACATCTATCGGGTGCGGTTATATTCGTCTCTCCGTGAATGGACATGCGAAAGCATGGTGACGTTTTCCCGAAGACTTTAGTGGGTAGGAGTAAGGAGATGAAGGATTGGGGGAGGGGGTTGTTGGAGGGGCAGTGAAGGAAGAGTAACCATCCATTGATTTCATGGTTCATTTGTTGACTTGCTCCCTCGTTTCACTCACTTACATTCTTTGTTATGCGCTTCATTTCATTTCATCCATTTCCTTGTTTGATTAAGATTCGTTCATTCTTTCGTCCTTCCGCTATTCCATTCGTGCAGTCATTCACTGACTTCTTTCCTTTTCTTTTTGACCCTATTTTTTATGTGCTTGCAGACTTGGATCACTGCAAAGTTCGCGCTTCCTGGAAGTGGGCTTCAGGATGCTGACGGAAGGGGAACCTCCGGAGAAGGCCCCGCGCATCTCCGCCTTCACCGCCGCCTCCTCCACCACCACCCCTCCTCCTCCGCTCCCTTCCCATCACCATCCGCACTCCCACCCCCACCCGCTCCCTGACACCACCGTGGGGACGGGGGGCGAGGCGTCGTCCTCTTCTTCCTCCTCTCATGACCCGGAGTCCTTTCACCTGAACGAGAACCACGAGGGTGGAGGCGGCAGACCCTCGGCAGCCACAACAGGAGTTCATACCCCTACAGCGTGCGCCCCGGACATGCCGGCTTTCCCCGAGCGAGGTGGCCCTCCTCCCCTGGCCTCAGCGGATCAGATGAGGGCAAGGGAGCAGGGTGTAGACATGGACTACCCCACAGGCAGCCCCGAGGGGGGCCACTCTTCAGGCAGTGGGGACGGGGGAAGGATGGGCGAGAAAAGCAACTACGGCCGCCGCCAGCGCGAGTTCATCCCCGAGGAGAAGAAGGACGAGCAGTACTGGGAGAAGCGGCGGAAGAACAACGAGGTGAGAGGGTGGAGGTGGGTGGGCGGGAGAAGCATTGTTAAGCGAGAGGTTATGTTGTATCTTGTTTGTTGTCGGTATTGTTTTTAGGTGTGTGTGTATGTGTGTGTGTTTCCCGTTCACAAGGCAACCAGACGTCTTCATTCGCAGCCCTTTTATTCATTTATTTATTTATGTGTGCGTCTGTGTGATTTTTGTGATTTCTGGTTCCTTGGTATATGATTTGACTATGTTGAACGTGATTATTTATTTTGCTGTGATGTGATGTGAGACTCTGATATTGCCTGTGTTGTTTTTGTGTACGAACTTTAATGTCACTTATTCTTAAATGTGTACATTTTATTGTAAATCGCGGTGATTCCCATCTGGGATGGGGGCACTGCGTTATATATAAGCCTGCACAATTGTCATTATTATTGTTATTTTTATTGTTATTTTTAGCCAGCCAGTCGGGTTCTGAGGCAGTTTGTCTCGGCACCAGCTGTGCGTAGGGAGCTGTGACAGTCAGGACTGCGAGGACCCACACTGGAGAAAAGCCATCCCCTCTGCTCTCATACACCACGTGGTCAGGGTGTCAGTAATTAAAACCCTCCCCAATTCCAAGTGAACTATGACGTAGTTTTGTCAGTCACATTGTGTTGTATTGCTTTCTCATCGCGCGCACCATGTGGTAAAAATAACTAATTCAGTGAATGCTCTTCCTTCCTCAGTGTATTTCAGAGTTGTACCTGATGTTTCTTTTCTCGTACCTTTGGGTGACTACCGTGTGCCTTCTTGTGATTTATGATTTTTTTTTCACTCTCCACCTGTCATCAGTGCTTTCCATTAACCTGTTCTGGCGTTAAGTATATGTTGTTACTTCTCAGATAAGATTATCAACTAATAAATAGACCGATCAATGGAAGTTCACCCACCATTTCTCTGCGACTAATCGATTAGTGTCTTCAGTAGTTGTTTTTTTTTAGTTGTTTTTTTTAGTACGTGGTTTCCTGCGTATTTTGAATCAGGACAGGTACTTAAACTGTACACTACGGAAGTGACTTAGCAGCAGTGCTTTATCTCCTATGGAGTGGGGCCTCCTGGCTACCTAACATTGATAGCACCTTGTGAACTGACGGCGCGGAGACTGCGGCAGACGAACCCGGGAGTAACCGTGTTTGGAGGACTCGGAATGAGTGGCGTTAGCGTAATGCCACTGAAACTGTGCAGATGGTGGGACAGCCAAAACAAAAACAAACAAACAAACAATTATATATGTGTGTGTGAGAGTGTGTGTGTTTGTGTGTGTGTGTGTGTGTGTGTGTGTGTGTGTGTCTGTAATTAAACTAGCTAGATAAGTAGAAGAAGACCAAGGTGACAAACTAGTCACTAACCAACCATTCCCTGTGGTGTGCAGGCTGCACGGAGGTCCAGGGAGAAGCGGCGGCTGCACGACATGGTGCTGGAGAACCGGATCGTCTCCCTGGAGCAAGACAACATGCGTCTGCGCAGCGAGCTTAGCTGCCTGAAGAAGCACTTCGGTCTGCCTCTTGACCGTCCCTTTATGGAGCAGGACCGGCCCGACAGCCTGAGAGCCTCTCCCTCTCCCCCTCCAGTCCCCCCTCCTTCGACCTCTGGGGGGTCCATGAAGGGGAGTAACGGAGGTGGGGGTATGAACGCCGCGGGTCTCGCTCCATTCAGCGAGCCTCCTCCGTTGCTGGCGGTGACCCCCAATTCATTGCCCGTCACGCTGCAGCAGGCCACTCTGCCGGCGGTGTTCCCGCCTCAGGCGGCGCCCATGGCCTATTTTTTGTCCGGGGGCAACCCCAATGACCTGCATGTGCCTCGCGCCAAGCCGGACAGCCAAGCCCCACCCCTGTTGCACGCGCACAGCAACCTGATCGTCAAGCACGAGACGGAGGAGGAAAGAGAACTAGTGATAGCCGCACAGTCCCAGGACTGCGGCTACGGGGAGGAAGGAACCAGAGACGGCCTGTACCCGAACTATGGCCCAGGTCCCTGCCCCTCACCCTCCGCAATGGGAGGTCTGTCCGCCTCCGCCACCGCTGCCGCCGCTGCTGCTCAGTTTGCCGCCGCGAGTGGGGGAAGAGACTTTTCTTCCAGACCCAACCACTATGACCACTACCCGCCCCGCTCCTGGCAACGTTCCCCCATCAGCAGCCACAGCAGCGACGACGCGTCGGACGAGCCCCTGCAGCTGACAGTCAACAAACGCTCCAGCGAAGACGACTCCCGCGACGACATCGACTCGGGAAGAGAGGGAGGGATGGGCGGTCTAGGGGGCGACTCAAACAGCAGCAGCCGCCATAGCAATGGGGCCGGCAGCCCGCCTCAGACCTCCATGCCGCTCAAGCTCCGGCACAAGATGCCCTCAGAGCTGTCGCCGCCCCACCACCCAGGCTACCCCGGGGGCCCGCTGGGCATGACGGGAACGCCTTTCGTGGGGCTGACCCAGCTGTCAGAGATCGCCTTGGCCCAGGCCTCGCCGCTCTCGCTTGTCAAGAAGGACAGCAGCGGGACTGCGGCGGTGCGGGGATCAGCCGGTAGGAACCCTCCTTCGGACCCCAGACACCTGGACCCCAAGTACGTTGAGCGCCGGCGCCGCAACAACGAAGCCGCCCGCAAGTGCCGAGAGAACCGCAAGAACCTGACGCGCCTGCGAGAGGCCAAGTCAGAGTACCTGGAGAGTGAGAACAACAAGCTGCGCGTTGAGCTGGAGTCGCTGCAGGAGGAGATGAAGCAGCTGCGTGAACTGCTGGACAAGAAGCGGCTGGAGCAGGGACTGAGCCAGGAGGCCCTCCAGCAGCAGACGGCCTTCTCCGAGGAGCAGATGAAACGCCTGGAGCAGCTGGAACAGGAGCACCGGCTCCTAGAGCAAGAGCAGCAGCGGCTGGAGAAGAAGCGCGAGCAGCACCAGAACGACATGCTCAACAACGACTACGGGGATCTGGACGATCATCACAAAGACTTGGACTGAGCTCCTGGCTTGTTTTTGTGTGGGGGTGGGGGGTGGGAAGTGTCCCGCTGCTGGACAGTGTCAGTTGAAGATTGAGAAAGATTCGTGAAAAGGAAAAATACCAAGTGGGGAAAATGCAACACGAATGTTGACACATTTCCGTAAATTGCTTCCCCAGGAAGGTAAAAAAAGAAAAAGAAAAAAAGCGTATTGAAGACAAGAAATCTTTTCTGTGCTCCGGTAGGAAACTCAGATAAAGATTCCAGAGACGTGAGGCGTGTGACAGAGAGCTGGACTTTGCTTGCATGCAGTGTTTGTGTGTGAAAGATGTAAACACGTGATTCAGGAGACTGGCTGTTTTCTTTTCTTTTTTCTTTTTTTCAGAACATTTGAATGATCTTGTTGCCGCTTCGAAGATCTCTCCAAAACACTCCTGCTCAACAAGGCGGTTTCATTCAAAAGCGTTTAGCTCACTCGGTTATGAAGAAAGTATATCGAAAACGCACGGACACACACACACGCGCGCGCGCGCGCGCACGCACGGTCAGGTCACCGGGTGAAGCAAATTCCGTTTTGCTCCAATCCGCTAATAATGGATCGAAGTGACGTTTCAAATCCAGACCCTTTGTTGTTGCTCAGGATGTTGATGTTTATACTTAATTGCCTCGATGACTGGGCTTTTAGACACCGTTGATATATTTTCTCAATATTCTTCTGATGTGATTCCTTCATCACAGTTCAGCTTAACATTCATTTCGAAGCGTGGAACATTCATGTTTAAAGACGCTTTTCATTGCCAGAAAACATTTGGTTCGGTTGTGAGAAGCACTGCTTATTATTATCTCATAATCTCATGTGGCTTTTGATTGTTCGTTTGTGTGAGTCTTTAAACAATTTTAAATATTGATGTTGCTTTGATGTTTTCTTTGTGGATGTTAATTATAAGTGATGACATTTTGTTTTTGTGTTTCGAGAATGCAGTCATCAACATGATTTTGATTGGCTTCTCAAAACGATCGAAGCAGTTAACTATTTACCATGGGGAAGAACTACTGTGAATGAAGTGTGTGTGTGTGTGTGTGTGTGTGCGCGCGCGTGTGTGTGTGTGTATGTGCGTGTGTGTGTGCGTGTGTGTTAAGGCAAACCCAAACAAAGACCATTATCTCATCGTTGGTGTGCTTGAAACTTATGTTTGTTGCACTGCCGTGAAATATATGGTCGTTTTAGCTGGTTGGGCATTGGCAACATAAACTGGATTGAAAACAAACGAACCAGACCGGAAGAAAAGAACATAATTTCACGAGAAAGAGTTTCAAGCTGTGGCACTCAGCAAAGAGTGCCCAGGGGCAGATGGTAGAGGGAAAAAGAATAAAGCGGCCTGGCAGTACTTCGCTAACACGCTCGGAATGTGTGGGACCTCGACAGCCAGTTACCTTAATCATCGATACAGCCAAGGCAAAGGCATCTGGAAGGTTGCTACTGTGCTCATCGTGTCAAACGCCTCACTGCATTTATCACAGCGCTGAAGGACCAGACATTGAACCACATCAACAAAACCGAACATCCAGCGGACTACCTCGCAGGTCTGGAGCTTTAACCATATCGCCACCCCCATAACTGATTCCTGATGACACTTCAATGATAAAACATTGATATCTCTTTTGTTCTTTTTAGTCACAACTCGGACAATGACCCATACCATCAGGCTTTTAGTTGCCGCGCTGCCATTAACTCATGACCACCAAATCATGAGGTTCTCCAGAGACGTTCTGGAATCGGGACACTGATATTGTTGTGTTCTTTCTGGTGGTCATTTTTCTTCCTGCTATATACGTAGGATTTGGTTGAACTCGGAAAGGCTGAAGGAATACCATTGGCTTTGACTGTATATTGACATCACGTCGATTTCCCAAATACGTTTTGGTTTATATTGTTACGGTTTTTTACTTCCAAATTGAAGAACATTGTTCAGACACGTTTTTCCTTGTGCATTTTACAGTCTTTTTCAGTCGAATACCACGTATCGGTCAGGATATTTTACACTGAAGGCAGATTTTTTTTTCTGAGAACGTGACATTATCGGTATTGTTGTCATAACTGTATGCTCTGTATAATGTGATAATTATAGTGGATTGTTATTGTTTCCTTTTTTTGTCGGGGGTGGGGGGGTGACAGGTGGGTCTGTGAGGCTGGATTTTGGCTAAGCCCATGGTATATGTATTGTTCGAAAAGTCTGTAGTCTGGCAGCCTTCTGCGATATATTATTATTATTATTATTACTATGTTTCAAATGTGTGTGGTTTTCGAACAAGAAAAAAAGGTCAGACAGGAATTACATATGAATATATTCGGGTGTGGCATAGCATTTTGGAAAACAGTAATAAATATATCTTTTTATAGAAACTTTAAAACTAATTTTTGAAGCGAAAAGTGTGTTAATCTGCCTGCGAGTTTCTTCTTATTTTTGTTTCAGTTTAAGTGTAGCATTCACAAATTACCATCTGAAACTGGCAGATGTCATAATATTCCACTTCCACATGAATTATTTGGGTATTTGTTATAACTGCTATATGAGTGTGATTGGAGACAAGTCTTATGTCCTATATGTATAGTGCTTCAAAAGATGCTCATTCCAAAGAAATATATCAGTGTGAATCAGTTTTTTAGCTTTTTTGGGTTTTTTTGTTTTGTTTTGTTGTTTGGGCTTTTTTTGGGTTTTTTGTTGTTGGTGGGTTTTTTTTTCAATTTGGTCAAAGCAGGGCGAGGAATGAGTTTGAAGTGAGTTTGGAAAAATAATATTTATTGTTTAAATGGGAAAGGTTACAGTATACTATTGTATATGTTTATCTTGTTTTTGTCACCAGTTTCATATCGTTTGATTTGCTGTTAGCTATTTTAAACTGTTGTATTGTATTACTCTTTTTTGTTACAACAGATTGCTTTGTGTGAAATTGGGACTGCTCTTCCCAGGGAGAGCGCATCGCTACACTGAGAGCGCCTCTAATTTTTTTTTTTTTTTTTTTTTTTTTTTTTTTTTTTTTCCTGCCAGCAAATTTATTTGTTTTCCTATCGAAGTGGATTTTTCAACAGAATTTTGCCAGGGACAGCCCTTTTGTTGCCATGGGTTCTTTTACGTGCGCAAAGTGCATGCTGCTCACGGGACCTCGGTTTATTGTCTCATCCGAATAACTAATGGTGTTACCCTGACAGTGGTCAAAAATTATACATTTCTTGATTCTTTGACCATTCAGGGTTGGCTGTTAGCTCGTAACGGTTCCCACTGTGGTCCGTATTATACCTGTCAGGAATAAACAACTAAGGTAGTTTCTCTTGTAATGGAAGAAGAGAAATAGTGGTGGTGTGTAAATGTGTTGTATATGGCCGAGGCAGCGGGTCTCTTTTCTTCTGAGTCCGTTGTCCTCTTTTTTTCTGATTTTTCCCCTTCCATTTAACATCAGCGACAATTCCCCTTTCCCCATCATGACCTGTCTGTCTCTCTCTCTCTGTGTCTCTCTCAGAAGTTTTATATTTTCGAATATACGCATCCTTAATCGTAATCTGCTCCTTTAGACTAATACTGACTCACTTGTGCAAACAAAGTGAGTATATTTTTATCCGGTGTTCGGTTGTCTGTGTGTCCATGGTAAACTTCAACATTGCTATTTTCTCTGGAAATACTTTGTATGCCAATACCAAAATTGGCTTAAACATAGTATGAAAAAAATCTTCACAGTCATACCAATAACAGGTTGTAAGTCTCCCGAATTAAGCCGTAGTTCCGAATCATTGACGGTTTATTTCGTTGAGATGTGTTCCGAAAATTCTAAAAACCGCTGGGCAGAACACTTACAGTGATACTAACTACACCATCGACGTGTTTACTGCATATATTCTAAAGTGGACACTGAATTAACTGGAATGAGCACAAAAGAAAAATTCAATTCATCGTTTCTTTCAGCCCTTTGTGCAGATTAGCGTTCTACTATGTGTTGCGATGTGCTTGAAGGAGATGGAAACGTCTCCTTTACCGCCGAAATGATAGAATAATCGAGATATGATAAAAAAAAAACACACAAAAAACATGATTTAAACAGCGTTATTACGTCCACTACAATCACATCTATTTGTCATACGACGAAGAAAACGTCAACATTGCTTAAGTTTTAAATTTAGTCATTTGACGTCAGATTTACCGCAGCCTTGGGGATTAGTCTGCTGGCATCAGAACTGAACCGCTCGCATGGCTTTTTTATTATTTTTTTTTATCATATTTAATACAGAGCACTTTTCAACGATTTTTTAAATCTTTTTTTTTTCTCCTCAAGATTCCTTTACTGGATAAAGCGCGATGCACAAGTGAGTCTTGAAGGCTTTACCTCTTGTTTTATAGTTTTTCTGTGGCTCCTGTATGTGTAAAAAGGTAACATCTGGTAATCATTTTGTGAGTCTTTCTGTATTTCGCCCCAGCTAATGGGTTTCCTCAGGAAAAAGGCATTTTTTGACACAGTGCTGATAGTCAACTGGCGCTCCATATGGACTGTTTTAACTTGACCACAACATCGTTTATACATAGCATGTATATGAATGATGGAGTGGGACGTTTTAATCTGTGTGTGGGTGGGTGGGTGCGCGCGCGCGTGCGTGCGCGCGCGTGTGTGTGTGTGTTCTCATCCGTTGTCTGTTTTGATCATATTGTCCTAAACATAAAGAAACTATGAAGAAGCTTAGGCAGTTTTCTTCATGATCTCGTTGAAATAACTGCAGGCTATGTTTGCTAGCGCTTTTTTTCTTCTTTTTTTGTGTGAAAAGTTTTAGATATCTCAAAATATTTCTCTGACTTTTGTACAATCGGGCAGATCATAAGCCTTTCAATAAAAAGAAAATCATAATGAACCCAGTCCTTCATGTGTTTCGCAGTACTAGCTTTTCACGGACACCTGCTTTAACATTATTTATTCAGTCATACTGTCAGTTGTTTGGCTGTTGTGTAATCACTTCACTTTGGGAGTGACTGATTTGCTGTTAACTTCGAGAAATGAATATATATGAAAATACATATTATTTCTCTGTAGAAAATGCTCTCTCTCTCTCTCTCTCTCTCTCTCTCTCTCTCTCTCTCTCTCTCTCTCATGTGTTGTGTTTTTTTTTAATCATATGAACATTGATGTGCCAGATGTATCATTTACCTCCTTATGATAATTATCATGTGGTTTTGAAAATGTGGATGTGAAAATGTTTTTGTTTTTTGTTGTTGTTGTTTTTTTATACTTTTGTTAGATAGATCATCTGTTTCAAAATATGTCACAATACCAGCAGCACTCAAATTTTGCAGCTCAGGATTAGCAATTTCATTTCAGTTTCCGAAATGAATGCCTGCTCCTTTGAAACGAAATATGACTGGATGTGCCATTTGCCAACTTAAATTTGACCTGTACACTAACGAACCATTATCTGATAACTGCCACGTGAATTAGTAACTGCTGATCGTAAAGCGATGACCACGTACTTTTTTCCGGCAAAAAGTACATTGAATTATGTTTGGGTTTTAGTAATGTGAAACACTGTGCCTGCAGAGATTAAAAAAGATTTTTTTTTTATTCCGTCGACTGGAAAGGTTCGAGTGGACTTTCAAATTACAAATATGATTTGTAAAATAAAAATCAACGAACTGACCATATCTATAATTGTCAACGGGATGCCTAGACAGCAGTCCCAGTGCTCAAGGAGATTCTGCTTTTTTTTTTTTTGTTTTTTTTTTAAATAGTACCCACTGATTTTGTAAATTATACACTACTACTACTATTGCTACTGCTTCTACTACTACTTGTAATAATATTAATTATTAGTAGTAGTTGCAGTAGTAGTATCATTGATGTTGTTGTTGTTAACTTTCTAACAGCAAAACCCTGTGCATATCTGAAGCCTTTTGGAGATGCTTTCACTCCGTTGGAAACAACTGGAATCTTTCAACCTGGTTCAAATGATTTCTCCAGGTTTATTCCGGCTCATATCCTTATTGTGTGCACTTTGGTCCACTTTACCTTAGGGGCTAACTTAATATGACGGGACAGGTTGAGTCTAAATAAATACGAGGTCAAGTGATTATTCGAGAATCTAAAATAATGTGATCAAAAAGACTGCTTTGTTCAGTCTGAAAATTGCGGTGCTGATTCAGATTAACAAAATGTGTTACAAATAAACACCAATGAAAGGGGGTGGGGAGGGAGTTCATGGTGCTTGCAGTTAATGGGTATTGGCTATGCCTTCAAAGCCTTAAAACGAAGCATTTTTGGTACTTTTAACATTTGCTAAAATCTAACAATCGTGGCTACCTCAGAAAAAAAAAAAGAAAAGTCGTTCTTTGTTGTGTTTTCAGCTTGCAAATGGATGACGGGTGACATCTGTACTTTTTGTGGGTTTTCAAATTCTAAACCAGATTGCCTGCATATGAACGCGCTTGTTTCTTCTTCTTTTTTTTTTCTTCTTCCTTTTTCATAACTTGAGAAAAGAAATCTCCCCCCTCCCTTTTTTTTTAACATGGCTACCTCTTTGCAAGCAAGTGCTTTTCTGCCCCGATTATATGATTTCGTTTGATCATCATTTTTTCTTGTACGAAATGCGCATGGGGGCTGGAATAAGAGGGTGGGCAGATTGAAAGTTGATTTCGTGTGGGGCAAAAATTACTAAATGTCGTTGTGTATGTAATGGTATGGGAAGTGTTTATGTGCAAAAAATGAATTATTTGTGACTCTCGGACTTGGGATCGTTCAGGAAATCATTATTTTTGTAGGTTTGTATTCTCTGCCCTGAATATGGTTTGTGTTCGGAGTACAAAAAATAATGTTTCATTGCGGATATGGAATGTTGTTGAGCTGTAGATGAATGCTAATGGGATTGTCTTTGTGATGTATTTAAATATTCAAATGCCTCCCCCTCCATCCCTTCCTTTCTAGTTCTCATCCTTCCCACCTCTTCCCTTTCTTTCAAAACAACGTTTTGGATGAAAAATAGAAAGGAAATTGTCTCAAAAAAGTCTGTAACTTCTTTTTCGGTTATGTTGACTTATTAGATAATTTAAATCGTGGATTTCAGAGTTTTTTCCGCTCATGAGCGCATTTCACAAACCAATTTTTATTGTTCTTTTTAGTCCAAACCTAAGTGTTACCAGGTCTTGACTAAAGGCAAACTGATATACGCTCTGATTGTATGTGTGGACAACTACAGCTGTTTGGTTTCTTTCCTACCTTCGTAAAACCTGAATGCGATCATATAATTGAAATGGTCTGCGCCTCCCGCATTGCCTTTTTTTTTCCTGAAGATATTTTAGTGGTGCATCGAAATGTCTCACTGGTCAAACGTTGTATGTAACATTTCTGATATATGACAGGGAGATGGGTGATTAGGAGATGGCTCATTCTTGCTGATGGTAGCGTTGTGGATGTTATGCTGTTTTCGTTTTGTGTTGATGGTTCTGATACGGATTTTGCGTTCGGTGGTTTAGCGTTCAGCAGCAAATGCTATGGCAAAAAAGCGACGTGTAGTATCCTTCTTTCTAAACCCTTACACCTCCCATCCTTGCTTAAATTTACTTATTTGTTTGTCCATTGATAAGTAACGAATCACATTGTGAACTTTAGCACTTTGCCTTAATGTCCGGGTATACTAATTAGATGTTAACTTATATATATTTTTGTGATGGATGTCGTTTTTCCTGCCAGCGACTGCTGGCGAGAAGGAAGTGAGCAGTTTGAAAATGTTATGATCCTCCTGACATTTCTCATGCCAGATGCTTGGTATATGCCTGGAAGAGACAAATCACGAGTCTGGTTCTTGAGCATTCGTCAACCTTGAGACCTGGTATGCCATGTGCTTCAGAGAACAACAGACCATTGTATTTTTCTGCAGTGCATCGTGTCATATTTTAATATACTGGATTGTATTTCTCTGTGTGAAATTAGAATCAATGGGTCAATTACAAAAATTAATGCTTTCCCATTGAAGGGTGTTCCACCATCATGTAGAGCCATGTTTTAAATTGATTGAGGACCACATGTTTGATGCCGCGGAACCAGCCAGAATAATGCTCAGGGTTTAGTGGAGGAATGTGAGAAAAAAATCCCATCCCTTACTGGTTCAAATCTGGGAACGGAACCCAACCCTGTAGCAGCCTGTAACGTGATCTGCACCTCGACTCTTCTTGTTCCGTTCTAGCTGTCCTGTTGTAAAAGACAAGTATAGCCATGAATGATGTAAATGTTGCCATGGCTTAGGTGGTGACTACTTTCTGGGGCGTTTTGCCTTACTGGGAACGGTTTATCTGAATTTCCTTGCCATGATATGAATTTTCTTGCCAGGATGAAATGGAAGGGGGCCGGGGGAAGTTTTTACTGCATAGGGCCGTGATTTTATGCTACGCAGAACAGCTGATTTGTGCCATGTTTATGTGTGCGTGTGTGTGTTTATTTGTGTGTGGGTGTGGGTGCTGTTTGCTTTTTTTGTTACTTGTTTTTCAACGGATTGCCATACAAAGAGTAGATCGTATTAACAGTCTATAGATACGGAGGAGAATGTCTCCACTCAATCCCAATACTATAACAGTGTCATGAAATTATTTTGTAGTTTTGTAAACGTTTGATGTTTCAGCTAGAAAAAAGACAGACGGAATGTAAAAGCCACACTGAACGAACAGTTATTTCTCAGTCAACATCGGAGTCTGAAGTCAGGCATTTTAGAATTGAGATTAATAACTGACCCTCAAGAATATAATGTGCATGTGCCATATGCCGAAGTCTGAATCTCATCTTCTTTTGATTTTCGAGACACCCGCCATTTTTTGTCCGCTTAAAGTGAAAGTGGATGACTTGCTGGGGGAGAACCTACCCTGCAGATATTGATGTCCTCGTTGTCTTTCATTCTTTGTTTCTCTTCATGCAATCTGCTTCTGTTTTAGGCGACGGATGATCTCTCTTTCCAGTCCTGTTTAGGCTTGTTTGTTTGGATTTGTTTAAAATCTGGGAAAGATCGGTTGACTTACATAGTTTTGGCACTGTCATTTTTCTTCCACCCGTCTTCCCAGTATCTGCCCCAGCCCCTTCTCCCCCATCTTAATATTTGCACCCCTCTTTTCATAAAAGTAAAAAGTATGAAAATGAACAAGCTGAACTAAGTTGTGATGATTGTTAATGATATTTCGGTTTAACCTACATATGTGTATGACAAGGAACAAAGATTGGTCGTATATTAAGCCTTGAATTCATTGTTTTTATGTGTGAAAACAGGAGTTCTTATCCAGTTATCCAGTTATCACAGTATGTACGTTTTGTGATTTGATTTTTTTTTTTTTTTTTTTGGGGGGGGGGGAGGAGCACACTTATTAAAAATATTTTGATTAAGAAGAAAATATCGCAATGAAAGTAACGGTTACAAGAAATGAGAGGAAATGTTTGATAGGAATGGACAGTCCCTGCCCAGGATCTGTTATTGGCATAAATACTATATTATGTCATCCCCCCCACTCTTCTTCCAAGTATACACTCTTCACGATATTATTTTTCAGTTGTTTGTGCGGCTTGCTGCTTGTCATCAGCTTATAAATCTTCCACCATTGGAAAAAAAAAAGTAATCTATCAGGCTCTCTCTCTCTCTCTCTCTCTCTCTCTCTCTCTCTCTCTATATATATATATATATATATATATATATATATATATATGGAGAGAGAGAGACAGAGGGTAGGTAGGTAGTAGATATATGTGTCCCTGTGTGTGTGTGTGTTGTGTGTGTGTGTGTTCTGTTTTGCCACAGACTGTCGGTTAGGATTTTCTGATTCCTCTACCTGCCCCAAGAAATGAAAAATAAAGTAAATGAATAGTAGATAGATAAATAAATTAACAAATAAATATAAGACAACCTGAAGAGCAACCTCAGATGGTGCGATACCCAGCCACGCAAAGCTGCTGCAGACAGATCATACTGGAGGTCTCTCGCCTCTAAAGCAACAGCTGCCTTTGAAGAGGACAGACGACTGCGTCTCGCCGCTGCGAGGGACAGGCGACATAGGGCCTCGTCATTCTCATTCCAAAATCAGACCATCGCTGCGACATCTGTGGGCGACCGTGTGCTTCCAGCATTGGGCTGCAGAGTCACATGCGCTGTCATCACTGAGTTCACAGTCCTTGTCACATCATCGGCTCCCGACGGACTACCATATATATGAAAATGTGTGTGTGTGTGTGTGTGTTCATGTCCACAATATTGAAAATCAAGAAGAAGAAAAAGGACATTTTCGATTTTGTTGTATGGTGTTGCCCAAAAATATTGATTGCATTCCAGTATTTTGCATTGATGTATGTTGAAAAATTCGAATCGTTTCCATTTGGTTACGTGAGCCGTTTTCTTACGAAATAAGCAAAATCCAAGCACATATTGTAGGTTAGGATTTTCTGTTTCCTCTACCTTCCTCAAGAAATGAAAAATAAATGAATAGATAGATAGATAAATAAATAGACAAATTAATAAACAATTTTATGTTTAAGTTAATTTGATAGTTTACTGAATTGCTCGGGTGCTTTTGCATTTTTGACACTGAGGCGAGAAAACAGTATCACTTTGAAGACTAATATTTTTGATTTAGTATCTTTCATTCATCTGTGTGAAAGCCACGTGGTACTCCGACTGCACATTGTTGTGACTGAGCTAGAAAATCGGGTAACAGTGTTTTCTGAGACATCTTGTGGCTTGCGTTGGTGATATCCCATGAGTCATTTGATGGATTCCCACTACGCTTGCGTCTTTTTTCTCTGGGAGTTCACACTGTTTTGTTTGGTTTTTCAAAATGTACAATTAGGAGATATGTGTACAAACCCTCTGTGTGAATGAATGATTTATTTTTTAACAATACCTTGCTCCTGAGTCATACATGAGAAGAAAATAAGACCATCTGTACGGGTTTCGCTGGGCTTTTGAGGTCTGCATATTCGTTATATACGTATATTTTTCAAGCAGGGATCTTGAAATCTCTTGATATACACTCTTGTGGGCGTGTACGATGAAAAGGAAACTGTTGCTGAGAACCCTTATTTTAGGGGTGTTGGCATTGTTGTCGGGGGAGACTGTACACCACCAAGTCCTTTTACACTGTAAAACGGGTATCTGTGCTTTACACAGCCTCTCTGTGCATACGTATGCCTGTGAGTGTTTGTGTGTTTTCTCAATCGCATGACTGTTCTTGCGGTTTAGATGTTAAAGGTTCCTGTTGAGGATGGTTTCTGGAATAGTTCTTTGAAACTGTCATTCTGTTTGTACAGCTGTCTTGATGCATTTGCAACTAGTTAGCATCCCTGTTAGCCCACGTTTTCTTTACAATCACACATTTCCTCTCACTTTGAGAGAAAGCGTGGGATCGCGAGAAAGAGTGGTCGTTTCCCTACCACGCTTTCTGGCAATGTGTGAGAAAGCATGGGAAGTCACTCTTTTTTTTATTATTATATTTTCTTTGTCATTGGGGTTGGTTTCTTGTATTTTCCCCAAATATGAGAGAAATATTCCCCAATATTAGAGAAAAACGAGAGCGAGAGAGCGTGGGTAACACGTTCTTTCTATATGTCTGTCTTCCTCCCCCCATCTCTCTCTCTTTCACTCTGTGTCTCTCTTATCGATTACTTATGTACAATACAGGCTATTTTGTTTGAATGAGCGAAATATGTATTCTTTCATCTTGAATTGTCCCAATGTATCCCCCCACCCCATTTGTGTATGGGCTGGGCGTGTGGCCTTCACAATTAAATCTCTGTCAGTTTCTCTCTCTCTCTCTCTCTCTCTCTCTCTCTCTCTCTCTCTCTCCCAGAACAACGGCAGATAAATCGACTACTGTGCTACCATCTCCACCGTTGGAAAATAAAGATTCATTCATTTGTTCATTCTCTTTCTTCCTCCCTTTTAACTTCACTCCAGTCGTACACACCACCCGTACAAAATGTATGGATTTGGTCCTTGTTTCCTTGGTGTTTTGGTTTTAGTTATTTTATAATCGTTTTACAGTCGCCGCTAACGCAAATATCATCTGTGGGTACAGTTGTGTGTGTGTTCTGTCCTGTTTGGAATACGCGGCTTGATGAAGTAGTGCCCATCTTACGAATTATTTCCATTTCTTATGAGCATCCAAAAGCGCCGATTTTTTCTTTGGTTGGGGATGAGATGGAAGAGGTTGCCTACTACTTGTATGCTTGGATTCTGATATGTTTTTGATTCTTATGAATGTTGTCATTTATGGGTACTAGTATGTATATATACACATAACTGCGTTCGCACTTGTTGGACATTGTGGACAACCAAAATCTTATACCTCAGATACCTGCTGGATAAAATAACCGGCTGTTGGGGTGGTCGCGGATTTCGTTTTTGTGCAGTCTGTTTTTATCTGCCCGAGATGTGCGGAAATTTTCCTTCGTTGTACTTTTCTTCGTCTTCTTCTCCTCATCATCATAACTATAATTATCATGGATGATGGAGATGAACGAGGATAGTAATCTGTTTTTGACAGATGCCATGATACCTGACCTGGAGACTGTCTTATTTTATGGCCGTTCCGAGTTGGTAGAATCGATGCAGAACGCTGTATTAAAGGCAGTAGTATTTAGCTGTAGTCTTTATTGGTGTTGTATTGTTTTTGTTTTGTTCTCTGTGTGTGTGTGTGTTTGGCAGCAATGTTTTGCGCTTGTAGTTGATTTTTAAGAAATAAATATTATAACATAATCATGTGAATTCCTGTCCATATGAAGTGTCTTGTGTTGGTGGATCAGGATGGCTGTTTTTTGGGGGAGGGTTTGTTTGTTAATTGTTATTTGTTATTGTTTTTTTTTGGGGGGGGGGGCGAGTGTTTTTGTTTGTTTTCTGTTGTTGTTTTTTTATTTATCCAATGTGTTATTTAGGTTCACAATGCTGATGACAACATATCAGGACCTTCTGGAGAAGGGGTTCACTTTGTGAAGTTCTGATCTGATCGTCTTGTTTTCTTGTTTAGAATTATATTTTGTATAAATGATGAGTCTTCTGTCTGTGCAGAACATGATTTTATGATAGAACGTTGTCATTGCATCAAGCTGTATGTAGCTTACATGATAAGTGTTTCGTAATTTTTGTTGTTTTTGAATGTGAAAAGACGCTTGTTCCTTTATATGTAGATCCCATTTGAACGTCCTTGTGTAGACTACCTTCATTCTACGTTGTCATACACACACACACACACACACACACACATATATATATATATATATATATATATATATATATATATATATATATACTATAGATGTCTCAGTTTTCGCGAAACTGTTGTTGGAAGACAGCCGAGTTTAATTTGTCATATTCGTAAAAGCATAACTGGGTTCATTAGTTCCCCCGTAGAATTACGCCTTCATGGTGAAAATTCTCACTAACCAAAATAAGTGATGAGCTAAATTTTACCCCTTTCAGTCATTTCTGGCATTGGTTTTACCTTTCAATGGATTACTGCGGGTCTAGTTTTGTATACATAACGTCAGTTAAAGGGCCATGGCGTGGCCTTCGTTTCCAGTCAGTCATAACCAAATGACACGGTTTCTTTGCTGTTCAGTACAACACAGGATCATTTCCAGATCGTGCACCGTTATTGATATACGAACACGATGTGTTCTTTTATATCCATTTGCATCGATTGCTGCTTTAAGCGAATGCTCAGGGCTTTTCTTTTGAACTGGTTGAATTTACTCCCCATTTCCATTTAAAACAACAACAACAACAAAAGAAAACAAAAGAAAACAACAGAACCGCAAACGTGTATTGAACCTGGAATCCCCATTGCCATTACCATTTTATTCTCTGTGGTTTCGTTGTCGGTATGTGGGAATGTGTTGCGCCTGCGTTTCTCATCCAAAGTTAATCTTTTTTGTGAACATGGTAGCACAGTCCCATTTTGAGTCAGGGGCTTTTCCCCATCCAGGATATTCCCAGAGACATGAGGACAACTTGCGAAGATGCTGTGCTTGAATCCTTTAGTATCCTGGTTTTGTAGTTCCACTCAAAAAGTAAGAAATGGTCGAAACTCTTAGGTATCCTGGAATGATGCCGACTTTCAACACAAGTGGTTGAAACCAAAACTGAATCACAAATCTGAAGTGTTTTTATATTTCTACGAGAAGAAACCGCAAAGAAGAGGTGTAACAAGTAATTGATTTTTTCTGCCGGCTGCAACTCCGGTCAAAATCGACACGTCTCACGTATTGTTTAGAAGGTTTCTTGGGTGGTAAGTGGAACGAAGGCTTGGGGAAAACACGTGACACATCCTGATATCCATGTCGACTCGACTTCCATAACCCCCTCGCATTTCCTAAGCTCCCTTCTTCCTCCTGAGGCTTGTAGCTTCTCTGCACAGAAGTTATTTACTTTAATTTTCTTTACCTTTCACTTTACACTCTGTACATCATGGAACTCACGGTTTTACAACATTGTTCCTCCTTCAGGGAAATTTTGAGAACTGTTCACGTTTTCCATCCAGTTTTTTGTCAAAATCGTATCACAAAACCGCTTTATGAAAACTGTCAGGGAATGACGTCATTATCAGGGAATTTCGTCACGGAATGCTACTGGTGATTATAATAGATGTGTGCATATTTAAACACATACTTGAAAGCCCCTCTTTACCTGTCATAGAATTTGTCAGGGAGTGACGTCATCACTCTCAGGGACTTCTACGTCACAGATGCTACCTCCACGTTGGTGCAGTTTCCGTCGGCTTATGAAATGAGTGTCATGATAATATGGAGCCGAAACTGATTACATTAATACTGTTAGAGACTTCAGGTTTTATGTATTGTTTGTTCTCATGTTTCCAAATAAAGCTATTTTTGTCTTGAGGACTGTGTTTTTGGCAAAGGTTTGTGCGTGCGCGCAAATGCTTGCGCGCGCGCACTGTGTGTGTGTGTGTGTGTGTGTGATTTACATGGTTGAGAGAGAATGTGTGTGCGTGTGTCTGTGTCGTGTGTGTTCGTTCGTTCTTTAATTTAGCGTTTTTTCACTATCAGTGATATTAGACGATTAAAAAACAAACAACCCCCCCCCCCCCCCCAAAAAAAAAAAACAAAAAAAAACGGGGGAGGCGGGGAGGGGGTTGAATGAATTGGGGTTGCCAATGAATGGCAAAATACGTTGCTCGCGCAGTGTTCCTTCGACCTCCACCTACCCCCACTCTCCCGCCAGTTTCTATGTGTGAGTAAAGACGCGTCTCGGGAAACTGCAGGATGTAACTTGTGGGACAGGACTACAGGACACACACACACACACACACACCTGTTTGTTGGGCAGTTCTTCCTCAACACACACAAACACGCGCGCACACACACACACGCGCGCGCGCGCGTATACACATACACACACACACACACACACCAATTTGTTGGGCAGTTCTTCCTCAAGGGTTACTGATTTATTCAGTTGTATGATTCAGAAAAGGCATTCGGGACAGACATATGACCTTGTTTGTGCCAAGGGTTATGGAAGAAAAAGGAAACACAGTAACAAAACGAATAAGCCAAATAGATAGATGAGTGACTATCTTTTCACGGGTTTTGTTTTCACTAACATCAATCGTACTAAGTTTGCTGAAGATTGTATGGAAGGCTTCTCTCTTTTGCACGCAGAAATGTGTCCTGTCAATGTCATATGCAAGGCTGTAACCACGACCTTTAACCACTGATTTTGAATTTCCTTAGGGTTCTTTTAACCGCATGACCAAGTTTGATTAAAATTAAATGTATACCACGGTCTCTATCTAGCTTTTCCTATTCTGCCAAATAATCTAGCTTGACCTTTCTCCTCTTATTCTGTTTACCATATCATCTTAAAGGGGATGACTTTAAAATTCTTATTCGTACCTACCATCAGTCTAATATCATCATCTTAGATGAACAGACTATAAATAAATAAAGTAATAAATTCGTACCTACTATCCTGCCAAATTAATTTCCTATGCCAGTCGTAGTATTCGAGAAAATGCCAACGTTAAAGTTTATCACACAAACAGAGAAAGGGGGAGAGAGAGAGCACATATGTTTACAATAAAATGTAAATAGACTAAAACTGAGTAGGTTACGAGTAAGTTAAAAAAAAAATTTAAGTACGTAATTTACAATATGGATATAAATGTGTGTGTAAGAACTTCAGTTTAACGTCTATTCACTAGAAGAGTTATTAGACGGAAAGAAGAGATGTAGTGGATGAAAGAGAGGGAATGCTTGTGAATATTAGTGTTGGAAAATGTTAATGTATGTTTTAGATGAAATGAAAATAAGTCTATTATAAGAAATAAAAACTTTAAAGAGATGGTGGTGTGCAATAAATGAGGTGTTATAGGGTGGATATTAGGTGTATGCATGTCAACAAGTATTAACTTACGACATCAACAAGTATTAACCTACAACAATGTAAATATAAATAACGACATTAATTGAAATATATCGAAGGAGGATACCAACCGGACTGGAGTTTAAAATTTCCGAAAACATTCTAAGCATGAATAATCACTCAAAATCTTTTCAGTGGCCAATAGAACATTGGTAGAAATGTGATCAGCGACAGCTTTTGGTATTAACTGTCTTATGCTTCGACAATGGATGAGTAGATGGCTTACATTTATTTGATTACCGCACATACATTTTATATTGTTAGAAAAAATTGTACGAAAGGCATTTAAACGAATTATATACATAAGACTTGTAACTGTCTCGAATGTGCTGTAGGTATCAAATTTAGAAAATATTTGGGATTTGCCGCTTTTTTGTCTTTACACAATATTGGTAATAATGAATTGAATCTATAAGCAAATTATTAAAGTGGTTTCTGGATACTTTTCTATACTGCTGCTCTTCTAGCGGCTTGGTCTACCCATTCATTTGAAGATACTCCACAGTGCGAAGGTACCCAGCAGAAAGTTATATTAATGGCCTGTTTTGTGAATTGATGAATGATATGGTTTATTTCCATTTTCATCTCAGTTCGCTTCTTTAAATTTGAGATTTAATAGCTGGATTTGATAGCTGGGTTTCCCCATATCGCTCTCCGATTTAACGTGCGGTCTTTCTTAGTGGTGTCAGACAGGGGGTCAGCATTATGTTCCCCCAGGTATATGCTCCCCCCCACGTCTATGTTCCCCCCAGCTTTCTTTCAGCCGGGTCTAAATTTCCCAGGTCTATGTTTTCCCCAGGCCTAGGGCCACTGATGACCACTGCATATTGGTCAAAAGAGCTCAGACTGCGGTATTTTGTTACATCTGTCTATTACTATGTCGTAGCAGGCGTTTGACCACTACTGACCACTGTCGTACACTATTAGATTTAAACTTGCATCACTTTGTGACGGTACGGTTGGTCATTATTGGGACGTCTTGGCAGGGTTTGACCATTGGCTGAACACTGTTGACTACTGTTGGCCACAACTGACCATTTGCTACTGCTGTATTACTGACCACTACTGGGAACACAGACCTGGGGGAACATAGTACCGGGGGAACATCGTCCTGGGCGAACATAGACCCGGGGGAACACAGACATGCTCCCGTTATCCCCACTTTATTCCGTCCATATCATCCGCTGAAGTGGTGTGTTTGGACGTTAAATCTGATTGCAAATTGTCATCTGGCCTCGTGACTAAACTTGTTGAATGTCAAAATAACAGCAGTGTCTCCCTCGAATAAGTCAAATAATGAAAGTACACACACGCTATTCCCGACCAGGCTCGTTTATAACGTTCGGATTTGTTACGCAGGTGTTCACTTTGATGCACAAAATGACTCGGAGACATCCCCCACTCCCTTCCCCTAATCCTGCCGACCTCACACTCCTTTCTAAAGCATGCGTGCACACAAAATAGACTAGTTAGGTATGTTTTTCTTCCCGGCAGACAAGCATTAATTTGGAAGGGGGAAGTGGAGGCGAGGATGATAACATGCGATGGTGCACGAAAAAGATCGATAATCCAGGGCCCGCTTATGAGTTCCCTCTGTATGTCCCGCAAGAAAAGGGGTGACCCTTGTGAGTGTTCACACCAAACGTCGTCTTGATGGCTGGATGTCTGCTGAAGGTCTGTCGTCGGGATATAGGAACCAGGGTTGGGTTGCGATCTTAGCAGCGCTCGGTTTGCCAAGCATAGTCATTTTCCCAAATCTACGCCATAAACTTAGAAAAATTCTGAATCCGAAGCAAACTTAGTGCTGCTATGGTCACTCAAACAACCCAACCCGTTGCTTTGTCCTGGAGACCGAAGCCACAAACTGGGCCAGCGATGGGACTTGTGATGGAGGTAGTGGTGAATGCACAGTACTTACTGGACAGCGATGGGACTGTTGATCGAGGTAGTGCTGAATGCACAGCACTTACTGGCTTCTGTCAACTAATAATGCTATTTTTTTGTGCGGACATGAGTTTATTGTATTGTATTGTAACAGATTTTTGTGTGTGAAATTTCGGCTGCTCTACCCATGGAGACTTATACAAATGTACACAATGTACTCACTAAACAGAAAAGCTAAGAGAGAGAGGGGGTGTGTATTGTTCGTGGTGAATTCATGTAGCAGTCCTAGGTGTCGATAGTCATAGGGACTTGTCAGAGGAACGTGGTGGCGGCTTCCAATCCATGGACGACGGGGGAGGGGTGGGGCAGTTAATCTGGTTCAAGGTTCTTGTGCTATTGTCGTCATCTGTGAAGAGGTTAGTAGGCGGTGTCCTATCAATGTTAAGTAAGTACAGGCGCTGCTGAACGCCACCGAAATGACTCGCATCACGGAGGCCTATCATTGTTTGTGCCCTGTGGGCTGACAGCACTGGGACTACGGCAGACGAACCTGGGGGTGGATGTGCATGGAGAGTTCGGGGTGATCGGCGTGAGGGCAAAATCACTGAAACGACTTGAAGGAAGAGGTAGCAAGAATTAAATAATAAGAAGAAAGTGCGCAAGGCCCGAGCAGCATCCATTGTCACGACAGCACCCACTCACTTGTGTGCCACATGTGGGCGAGCCTTCAGGGCCTGGATTAGCCTAATCAGTCACCACCGGATCCACAGCCACCGATCTTCCATCTGATATTTGAAGCCATGGTCATCTTCGAATCGGAAGGACGAACATAATGTGGGTTACAAATTTACAACGGCAACGAGCACATACGAAAGTACCAAACAGCTGGCTTTAAAGGTAAAATAGCTGTTTTTGATGTTCTGACACTGCACAAACAGTTAAATGGAGTGAATCGAAGGACTTTCTTCAAAATCTTTTATACTGAAACCCATGTTGCGACATGTATTGTCGCCCCTGTATGGATTCTCGCCTGCGACAATTCGTGCAGCCTCACTGCACATAATTTTTAATTAATACAGTTTGATGTGATTACTTAGACTTGAGGGGGTGTGCACGATACTGCTTCATGTATAACTATGAACGAGGACAGCATTATAAGGTGTCCTTTTGTGGAATCTTGAAGAGAACGTGTTTTGTAGATGACCAAGTTATTGCTGGTCAGTACGAAATAATTCATTGACGAATTTTAAAAATGCTGTTGTTATCCTGTATGAGTAAAAAGTTGTGTATGGTTCTTATGTACATAGTTTTGAAAGAAAATAAGTCCTTAACACCACGTTATTTGGGCTATTGGAGTAATGCTTATTGGTTACGCATCCGCATAGGAAGCAGAGAATCTGAGCATGCGGGATCAAATCTCCATCCACAAGATCTTGATTGATGGTCTTCAAGGACGCTAGTTATTTATATGAGACGATAAGTCGAGGTCACGTGTGTAGCATGCACTTAGTGCATGCAAAAGAAACCACGGCAACAAGATTTGTCCATGGCAAAATTCTGAAGAAAGTTCTCTTGTTCCTGTCGTAAAGAATATGCAGGAGTTGTATTCCGGGAAACGACAGACCAGGTTCCACGACGGAAGAAAAGAAAAAAAAAGTAAAGTACGAAACAAGGTAGAAAGTAAAAGGGCTTCAGCAACCGTGGCCTGGAAACATCCATGCAAGTCCACACAAGAGCAATGCATGGAACAACCATTTTTAGATTCACGGGTACACAAAAATATCTCAATATCATCAAACAATCTAGACTTCCCCAGCTTACTGGAGAAACATTAATCTCTCGACATGGAACTGAATAATTCCATAGGGGTGGGTACTCCAACCCAAACTTCTCCTGAGAGCATATCATCCATGAGATACATGCCAAGGGAATATTTTATAATATGCAGAACCATAAGTTCAACTCAGATAGTATTATCAGCTCCCCGTCTTAGGCTTGCACACGGGCTGTCAGCAAATACAACCCACCTGAAACAAGAACT
The DNA here is from genome assembly GCF_041734735.1 of Babylonia areolata. NCBI lineage: Eukaryota > Metazoa > Mollusca > Gastropoda > Neogastropoda > Buccinidae > Babylonia > Babylonia areolata. The sequence goes on from NC_134878.1 coordinate 38,171,170, forward strand.
AGAGAGACGAGACGCTCAATTTCAAAATGGGGCAAACACCATCCAGTTTAAAACTCTGCCGACCAAGTCGGAACATCTTCCAATTATGTGGATCTCATTCATCCGATAATATTGGTTCACTCATTCCCATGTGCTCAAACAATAATGCTTGATTACTCTCTCTTGCAATCAATCCCAAGTTGGGACAACTGACTGCTTTCCAAAATTCAAACAATCGTTAACAATGTATAAACCTGGCTAGTAGTATGCATACATATGAGCAAGAAAAATAGACATTCGAACTATGAGCAGGTGAGCAGGCATACACTGACGAGTGTACACACACACACACACACACACACACACACACACACACACACACAACACAACACACACACACACACACACACACACACACACACACACACACGCACACACACACACAGAGAGAGAGAGATCTGCAGAAGTTCACAGACCACCTGAACAGCTATCACAACACCATCAAATTCACTGTCAACAGCTCCTTGGACAGCATCTCCTTTCTTGATATTCTGATCCGTCTTGAGAATGGCTGCCTGCAAACAGACCTCTTCACCAAACCAACAGGTGCACATGCGTATCTCAGTCATAAGCCATCCTGCCGCCCACGCCGCATCACCAAGAACATACTATACGCACAGTTCCTTTGTCTCCGCTGCCTACCTTCCACACTAGGTGTGATGAGATGGAGGGTCAGTTCTTACAGAGAGGGTACAAGCCAGGCAACACCAAAGAAGCAAGAGCCAGGACCATCAAGACACCGATGCAACAGACATTGACCCACCACAACAGACCAAAGCACAACAGGACACCTATGGTCGTAACACACAATCCAACGAACCCATCACTGTGGGCATAGTTCCATGAGCGACATCCAAAGCTCCACACCAGTGAGCGCATGCAAAAAGCCATGCCCACACCTCCTGTCTTGTCCTGGCAGAAAGAGCCTGCCGGTCACTCAGAACGCTTCTAATGCCTTCAACACTCCAAATGCAAAGCCTAGTGAATTGATGCTTCTAACAGAAATACAGCCACGGCTGGCGAAATTTGTTCATGAATGTTTCTCTTCTTAATATGCTCATGTTTATGTTTCATTGTGTCTTATAAACTTTACGTTTTATGACAATAAAAAGTATTCTATTCTATTCTATTCTATTCTGTTCTGCCTGCTGCTGAACCTGAGGCTGACCCCGGCTGTTTCAGGTGCAACAGAAGCACAGCGCGATGTGCTGCTTGCAGACACCATCTGGTCGAGTCCCGCGCTTCAAAAGAAAACGTTCGCAGAAAGATTCCTCAAACATCAGGCAAAGACACACCGGGTACGGCAGGAACATTATTGCCTGTATCTTCTGTTCGGTGATGACTGTGAAAAACCGTTTAAAAAAGTGTGAATGTGTGTGTCAGTGAGTGAGTAAGTGAGAGAGAGAGAGAGAGAGAGAGAGAGAGTGTGTGTGTGTGTATGTGTTTACTTGTGGTCTTCTTTTACTCTGTTTTGAAAATATTTTCATGTTCTAAGTGTCATCTTTGAAACTGAGAATCTATTTTCAGTGCAATTTTACATGCGGAAGGATGCTGACACAAACAGATGAACAAATGAGCAAGCATGAACTGAAGAAAATTCTTGATAAATTTGACAGAAAAGGTTGCATCACAACAAACATCAGAACTATTTGATCCAGTTTTCACGCGCCCTGCGTTAGGGTAAGCATTGTGAAACACCTTTTTTGCTATCACAATTATGTAGAAAATTGAATTATTTTGATGTTATTCACAACATCCAAGAAAGATTCAGTTCAAGTCATATATTATATTGTTTTACATTATGACATATATTATATAATGTTCTATTATGTTATATATATATATCATATTGAGTTATACTCATAACAAGAATTTCGTTGTTTGCGATTGATTTCCGATGTTGAATTTGAGGTCGCTACGTCGCAGTACATTCCAAATTACGTGAAATACAATAAATAGTTGTGCTTCAGTGTCATTGCTGTTTATGTCTTCGCTAACGCCACTGTCATTATCATGATCGTCATTGTCGTCGCCCCCCTTTTTTTCCTTTCTTTTTCTCTCTCTGTTTTTTTTTTCTAAGATTTACATTGGGGAAAGACAAGAAACCAACTCTGATGACAAAGGAAATATTTTTGATAAAAATAAAGGGGACTTCCCACAATTTCTCGCAATTGAGAGAAAACGTGGGAGGGGAACGGTCACGATTTATCGCAATCCCACGGTTTTTCTCACTTTGAGAGAAATCGTGGGATTGCGAGAAATCGTGGGCTTACAGAGTGAGTCAACGAGTGAGTAGGGTGATTGAGTGGGTGAGTGAGTGAGTGACTGAGTGTGTGTGTGTGTGTGTGGCAGTGTGGGGGGGGGGGGGGTTCCTTATGTATGTTTACTTGGTTTGTTGATTTGGTCTTCTTTCACTCTGTTTTAAAGACATTTTCATATTCTAAGTGTCTTCGATGTAACTGAGAATCTATTTTCAGAGCAATCTTGCATGCGAAAGGATGCTGACACAAACAGATAAATGTGACAGAAAAGGTTGCATCACAACAAACATGAAAACCATTTGGTCCAGTTTTCACGCTCCTCACGTGAGAGCAAAGTATTGTGAAAGATCTTTTTTGCTATCACATATACGTAGACAGTTGAATCATTCTGATGTTATTCCGAAAATCAAGGAAATATTCTGTTCAAGTCATATCATATTACATTATATCATATCATATTATATCGTCTATATAATATCATATTATATTCATGTTTGAATTATACACATTGCCTGAATTTCGTTGTTTGTTTTTGATTCCGTTGTTGAATTTGAGGTCGATGCATTGCGTGATCCATCTTATGTGAAATATAATAAATATTTGTGTTTCAATGTCATTACTTTTCATGTCTTCGCTAAAGCCATTGTCATCATGATCATCGTTGTCGTCCCTCCCCTTTTTGACTCACTTGTGTAAACAGAGTCTATGTTTTAACCCGGTGTTCGGTTCTCTCTCTCTCTCTCTCTCTCTCTCTGTGTGTGTGTGTGTGTGTGGTAAACTTTAACATTGCCATTTTCTCTGCAGATACTTTGTCAGTTGACACAAAATTTGGCATAAAAATAGGAAAAATTCATTACTTTCCAGTCATCTTGTTTAAAACAATCTTGCACCTCTGGGATGGGCACAAAAAATAATAAAAAGAAGCCAAATTATATGCAAACTGAATTTACTGTTATATATATATATGTATATATATATATATATATAATTTTTTTTTTTTTTTTTTTTTTTCTTTTTTTTTTTCCTCTAAAATTGGCACTTTGATCTGATATTCTGACACAAAATATGCATTTGGAAAAGACAAGAAACCAACCTTAATGATAAAGGAAATAGTTTTGATAAAAATAAGGGGGGCTTCCCACGATTTCTCGCAATTGAGAGAAAATGTGGGAGGGGAACGACCACGGTTTCTCGCAATCCGATTTCTCCCAAAGTGAGAGAAAATCATGGGATTGCGAGAAATCGTGGGCTGACAGGGGTCTTCTGGGAGATTTGAGAGTACAGTTTTGTTTGTAGCATATTCGGGCATCCTCTGTCTCCTTCAGCTGTATGCGTGTCTTGTACTGTATTTTCTTCTCCCTCGGTCTCGTCGATAACTCGCTGGCCTGCTCAGTAGGAGGGTTGTCTTGACACAAGGACACGACACAGCAGGTTTCCTCTCTTGTTGCCCTCATTTTGCAGGCTCTACATATTATATCTTTGTCACACTGGGTTGCGTAGTGGTTTTGCTCCAAACACCTGGAACTTTTGGCGTTTTGGTTATTACTTCGTTCGTTTATTTATTTATAGTCTGTTCATCTAAGATGATGATATTAGACTGAAAATAGATCATATTATTATTATTATTTGGATTATTATCATTCCTATCATAATGATGATTGTTAGTATTAATTAGAAATCGACATTTCTGTATATTCGAATGAAAAGGGGGACGGTTGAGGTGGAGGGGTACGGGGGGGCATGGGAGGGGGGGGGGGGCAAGGGGGAGGGGACTAAGAAAGGAAGAGAGAGAGAGAGAGATCAGACAGACAGACAGACAGACAGAGAGAGAACAGAATGTGGAAAAGATAGAGTACAAAATCTAAAATGGAGAGGGTGAGTGTCAGTGACTGGAGAAAGAAAAAACATAATATTGGAAGGGTGTGTGTGAGAGGCGGGACGTGGGAAGCGGGATTAGGAAAAAAAATCAAATATTGTATGTACTACTTCTGTAGATTATTTTTTGAAAAGAGGTTCATGTGGGGACCTAAAATAAACAACCAACTGGACTATTTAACACACAACTAGGTAACTTTAATAAAGAACAGTTTGAAATATATAACTTTTTTCCAAAAAATGTTAACATTTGAAACTGGCAACACGTGTTCAGTAATTTCTAGAGGCAAAAAAGGTTTCATTACTAAACAGCGGGTTAAAACGTGCTCTACTGTTAAACGTCCCTTGGAATGCATTCAATATTTTCACAATATTTTGTGTATGGGGCATTTAGTAATAACCTAAATGCCATGCTCTTAACAGCCCTGCCAGTTCTTTCAGCATTTAATAAGGCAGAAGTGTTAACTTCTAAAGACAGAAAGGAATTTTGCGTATTTCTTTCAACAGTATTGCACATTTCAGATGATGATAAACGATGAGGAAGTTCAAATGCATTTAAAGCGTTCTTAGCTCCAAGCTTTGCAAGATGATCTGCACGTTCATTAGAAAAAAGCCCACAGTGTGAGGGAATCCAGCACATTCCAATATTAGTTCCTCTCATTTGAATACAGTGAATCAAAAATCTTATTTCAAAAATGATATTATAATTAATGTTCGTACAACCTGATTTGATAGACTGCAGAACTGATTTTGAATCGACACAAAATAAAACATTAATCAAGTTTAGGAGCAGATCAATTAGATATGTTAATGCCATAAGGATGGCGATTAATTCAGCTGTAAAAATTGAGAAGGCCTTTCCAATATGATATGACTTTTCAATTTTCAAAGCAGGAATTGCATATCCAGAACTAGCAAACTGATTTTCTAGAACAGAACGTCTGTATGTATTTTCAAGTGGTGGGGGTATGTTTAGACAAGTGTGTTTTGACTCAAGAAGCTAGTATATTGGGATTTTCATCTTTCTTAATGTCACAATATTGAATGTCAAAAGCTGCTCCCGTTAATTCCCATAATGGAACTGGTGAAGTGCTCATAATCGGAGCAACATTTTGTGGATCAACATTTGATTGATTAATAGTATCTGACACGTATGTAGAATAGTTTCTAGATTTCTGTTCTGTTTCGCTCGTTTCGAAAAAAGTTTGTCAGATCGTATATTAATCTCAGTTTTGACAGAATTTTCTGTAGCATTTGCTCTAGTTACATATTTCGCCGATGCTAGCTTTCTTAATTTATTAAGAGGCAGTATTCCTGCAGCTCTATACGACTGTAATGTGTTCGTATGAAACGGAACACCTCGGGCCAACTTTATGGCTTTGCTAAGCTTTGCATCTTTTTTAAGGAAAGCATTCGGAGCAGAGAAAAATACCTCCTGTCCATACGTCAATCTAGATCTTACCAGTGCAGTAGCGAGATGAATAAGTGTTTTTGAATCTTGACCCCAAGGCTGTTTACTGACGATTTTAAGAAAATTTAAGCTTTTCATTGCTTTTGACGTTTCTTCCAATTTAGCTTTGGAGTAAAATAAACACCAAGGAATTTGACCTCAGATTTGTAGAAGTGTTCTCTTCCATCAAGATGAAAAGTTGGTAATTTTTGGGGGGCAGCACCATTATTAAAAAGTATCATGTGTGTCTTTTCAGTTGAAAACTGTAATCCATTATCTTTCATATATATCATGTGTGTCTTTTCAGTTGAAAACTGTAATCCATTATCTTTCATATAAATGTTTAATTTATCAAGTTCTGATTGATATCAATTGTTAATGTTCATCCAAACTGCTATATCATCAGCGTATTGAGCGAGATTTATAGATTTAGACAAATATTTTGGCAAATCATGTAACATTATGTTGAACAGAAGTGGGGAAATTATAGAACCTTGCAGAATACCCATGTTATTTGATCTTGAAGACGACAATGATAGCCCAACTTTAGTGATGATGCTTCTTTCTGTCAAAAGAGATTGTATATACCTGTATACATTGCCACTTAACCAAATGTTCTGTAGCTTAAACAGTAGTCTGGCATGCCAAATGCGGCCATAAGCTTTTTGTACATCAAAGAACGTGGCCAAAACACTCTTTCTCTTCGAAAACTGTTGTTTTATGTTTGTTGTTAGTTTTACTAGGTGATCTAAAGTAGATCTGCCCTTTCTGAATCCGGCCTGTGCAATCGGAATAATTCTATTTTTATCACAACAATATGTTAGCCTCATCAATATAATTTTCTCCAAGATTTTTCCGCCGTGCGATGTTAGGGATATGGGTCTATAACTCGACTTAAATCAGCTAAACTACGATCAGACACATAGAGTTTTTGGTTATTATTTATTCCGAAAGTCATGATAATTGTCTTTGTAACTTACCTGTCAGTGGGGGTGTTTTGAATTTTCTTACACCAAAATTGGTACATAAAGGCCTAAAACAGTAAAAAGCATGTCGAGGAGATGGGGGAATCCATCTGATAAATGACGAACGAGACAACAACATGTGAAATATAATAAATAGTTGTGTTTCAGTGTCATCACTATTCATGTCTTCGCAAAAGCCACTGTCATTATCATGATCGTCGTTGTCGCCCCCCCCCCCCCCTCCCCCCCTTTTTTTTTTTTCTCTCTCTCTCTTTTCTTTTTCTCTTTCTCGCATTTTTCTCTAAGATTTGCTTTGGGAAAGGAGAAACCAACTCCGATGATAAACGAAATATTTTTTATAAGAATAAGGGGGACTTCATCTTGGTCGTTCCCCTCCCACGTTTTCTCTCAATTGCGAGAAATCGTGGGACTGCGAGAAATCGTCGGCTTACATGGGTGCTGTGTCTTGGGAAGATGATCTTTTAGACTTGATCAACAGTGCTTCAGTTTTCTCGTTGTTCAGCTTTAGTTTGTTTGAGCTCATCCATGTTTTAACTCGTGAAATTTATGTCTGCATGTCTGATATGGTTGTGCTTATTTGTTCTGAGGGACCTAATTTCTGCATCTGTGTAGTGACAGAGTGTTCTTTGAAAATGTGGACAAGTGACTGTGTGTAGAGAACAAATAAAACGAGCCTCAACACCGAACCCTGTCGAACTTTTGACAGGATAGTGCTGGCCTCGAATCTTCCACCACAACTGTTTGAGTTCTATCAGACAGATATGATCTGAACCATGAAAGAATCATGCCTCGAATGCTAAAGACATGCCCAAGCCTTAAAGCAGGATATCTTAGTCGACCGTGTCACGCGCAGCCGAAAGATCGAGCAACATAAGTATAGACACGCTTCCAGAATCTAGTGCAAGGAGAAGATAGTTTGTAATGTTCAAAAGAGCCTTTTCCGGACTGTGAAACGGGCGGTATGCAGACTGAACAGAGTTGAAGAGATCATGGAAGTTCAGACAGATGGCGAACTGATGAGCACTATCTAGCACTATGTTTTCAAATATATCTGAGATGAAGGATAGGTCAGACACTGGACGATGATTTTTAGGTCATTACGGTCAAGGGAAGGTTCATTGAGCACCGATGCTAATTTACAGGAGGAAGGAAAAATTCCAGATGATAATGAGTTATTGATTACCTGAGTCAAAGCAAGTAAGATTTCGTCAAGTCATTCGAACAGAAGGGTGACAAGCAGAACATCGAGATCGCAGGTTTTTGGTGTACGGCTCATTTTCACCTTTCACATTCATCACTCTCAGGTTCAAAACAACTGAAGCCTCTCCAGTCTCACAACTTCCATTAACGTTATGCGATTGATAGTCTAGGCTGTCGTGGAGCATAGCATAGCATAGTAATGGTACGACAAGTTATATTCTCTGTCTTGTTCCATACTACACAACGCAGTATGTAATAATAGACACGGTAACTTCTGTACCTTATGTCATACACAACATAATATCTAATGACAGACACGGTAACTTCTGTGCCCAGTGGCTTACACAACACGGTATTGTAACGGTAGGCACGGTAACGTATGTTTGTTGTGTCCTGCAATCAGAAGGTACTGACTTAACAAACGCTCTGAGTAACGGAGAGACAGGAATCGGTGAACATTAACAAGCTGGTTTGTTGTCATGTTTTGCGCTAAACATTGCTACTTAACAAACAACAACAGCAACAACAAAAACTGTTCTTTATTATTAGTTTTACAAGAGCATTGGCAGCTACTTGATACAAGCGATCGGTTGATCAGGAGCTTGTTCCCCTTCTTTCTTCTACTGTACTTCTGCCTTATGTACGAAAGACACGATCGCACGCTTGAGCCACACACCGACACCAGAGAGGGAGAGAGAAAGAGAGAGCAAACGACCTAGTCGAGAATCCCTGAGGGAGACGACCACAATGTCAACATGTCATACTTCTGACTGATTATATGAACCAATTAAAAAAAGTTGAATTCTAAGCCCAGAGTTGTATAAGACAATGTGCGACATCCAAATGCAAAAGTTTTCATGGATGTACTGCCTTGGACTTGCAGGTGTCAAGGGAAATCAGCCAGCCGACTGACTTGCTGGTAGCGCAACACCAACGAGCGGTCTACATCTCGAAGATCTGAAATCTTTAATATAAGTAAAAGAGTACCCCCCCCCCCCCCACACACCCACACACACCCCTCAAACCACGTACAAGGCCATCACACCATCGATCACCTCACAGGAAGACGGACAGAGAGAGGCAGCGACCGAATGTCTAACCCGAAAGGCAGAGTACTAATCAAACGAATATTGGCATCGTTTCCAAACCAACAATGCGCAGATTTCTTTAAAATGGGACAGGGGCTCTCTGGGCATTTCCAAAAAACAGTATACTGCACAACATTCTACACGCCTCATTCACGGCCTCAGAGATCATTTCCCTCTTATGTTGCGACAAAACTGTGGCAGTGTTTGTTTTACGTGCGTACGTGCGTGCGTGCGTGTTTGCGTGTATGTGTGTGTTGTGGGAACTGAGGAATGTGTGTGTGTGTGTGTGTGTGTGTGTGTGTGTGTGTGTGAATAGAATAGAAAGACACAAGTGCAATGGCAAATAAATGAATGAAAAATACACAATTATTTAATCAATTAACGCAATGAATTGGAACAGCATTCATAAACACATTTTCCTAATCTTGTTTTATTCATCATCTGTTAGCATCAACTGACTGGGAATATTTCCTGTGTTATTCGAATTTTGAATATCTTTTAAAAATTGTTCCCTTGAGGCTTTTACTTAATGCAATGATAAAGAACGTGGATTTCGTCTTCCAATATGTTACACTGGCTGCACAATCTGTCTTCTTGTGGAATAATTAAATATCTACCCTTCTCAATTTTTAGGTCTTGCGCGCTTATTCTGAGTTTTGTTAAAGCTTGTCTTTGTTTTGTATCTGATATATTTAAAGAAATGATTCAGTTTCGTACTCCGCTACAAACTTATTGTAAAATTTTAGATTTAATGTTTTTTCTCTTTTACCTTTCCAGTATCTGATATATTCATTTTCTACTTTTTGATATACCACGTATTTCAGTCTATGTACGCTGAATGTGAATTGTTTTTTCCCAATGTGATCAAGGCCTATAATTTCGAGTATCTTTCCAACAAATATTAACCATGGGGAAGTTGTATTTTCTTGTTGGTACATGGACTTATATAATTTGTTGATCTTGTAAAGATTACCACTTTCATTTTTTCTCTATCAATTTTTAATCCCGAACTTAGGGAATATGTGTTCAACTTGTGTAATTTTTGTTGCAATCCTGTTCTTGTTAAAGACAGAAAAAACAGATCATCAGCATGAAGTAAACATGGTACATTGCAGGGTAAAACATTATTGAATTTTGGATAATCGTTACTTTCCATATATTTTACAATGTCATTTATAAAAATATTGAATAAAGTTGGTCTTAGTGTATTGCCCTTCTGTGCAGTTATTTCTCTGCTGAGACCTTCGTATGAACTTATTTGAATTTTGGAATCATCATACATTTCTCTAGTTATATCAAAGCATTTTCCAGTTATGCCCATTCTTTTCAACTTCAGGAACAAGGCATCGTGCCAAACATTATCAAGGGGTTTTTCAGAATCCACAAAACAACCGTGTAATCTACTATTTTTTACTTTCATCACTTCATTAATGATCTTTTTTTAAGATTTGATCAGTTGTTCTGTAGTGTTTCCGAAATTCAATTTGTTCCTTGGTTAGGCGTTCACCTTGTTCTGGGTACTGAGTCATTCGATTATCTAATATAGTGCAGAATACTTTTCCCAAAGTACTGGTTAAGGTTATTCCCCTATAACTATTTGGATATCCCGGCTTCCCATTTTATACAATGGAATGTTTAAACAATTTTTCCAACATTCTGGATATATACCTTGCGCGAAAATAATATTAAACATTTTTTTAATGATATGGGAGTTATTGGAAGACCTGTTTTGACCATTTCGTTTGTAATGCCGTCCAGTCCTGGTGATTTGTCTTTTATGTTTATGCATGCTCGCTTTCTTGATTTCTTTGTTTGATATTGTTAAGTTGATATTTGAAAGCAGACTCTCATCTGTTTGACTCTTTTTAGGTTCGTTTATGATTTTTTGCCTTTGTTTTTCTTCTATATTCACATCTTTGCCTATGAGCTTTTCCAGATGTGAAATCCATATGGATGTATTCAACTGAGATTTGCGAGTGGCATTCTCGCCTGCAGTTTGTAAACTTTTTAATGTTTTCCAATCGGTGTGTGGATCTTTATAAAGGACGTCGCTGGTTTTATTCGCAAGATCATTTGCGTACATTCTTTTCTTTCGTCTGAACAGTCTATTACAGATCTTATGTTTGGAAAATTAATTTTTTGCATAGGGATTTGTCATATGGATCAGTATTGATCTAAGATCTTTCCTGTGTTCATAACTTTCACCATCAAACCATTTTTTAACGTGTTTTTTTCTTTTGCGCTTACGAACGTTTGTTTTCTTCATAAGACTTATATTAGCCGCAAATTTCATCATTTGTGTAAAACCATCGTATCGTTTAGTGCTAGTTTAGAAATACCGGTTTCATTTTCAGTGTACGTACCTAATCTTTGTTCTATTTGAACAAGTTGGTTTTTATCCATGGCATTTCTAAAGCTCTTAAATATTTATCGTCTTTAAAGGCATCCCATAAGTATCGGTCCGTGACGTCTTCAACTTTGAACATTTCTTTTCGTGACCTGACGTTTTAACTGCTAACGAATTCCTTTCTGATTTTGTCGAAAATCCAGTTACGAAAAAACTTAATTCCATCGGACAGTGATCTGAAAAACATTTAAGGGGATGAACTTTCATAATTATGTGAGATCTCTTTTTTCATAGTGTTAGAACAAATAAAATAATCAACAATACTAGTCATTTGGACAATACCATGTAAAGTGTCTGTCTAAATCACCCAGTGTTCTTCCATTATGGATACACAAATTATTGTCAATGCATATGGACACCAGTCTTCTACCAGCATATTCACAGAGCCATCCATTGAAATTCTATTGTACACCAATTCACAATTATCATTATTAGGTAAGTTGTTTTTATGTTCCATTTGAATTAAATCTGGTGTCCCAGCAGTTCGTGCATTGAAATCTCCACAAAATATGATGTTTCCCTTTTCGTTGATTTCTTCGACGTTTTCTTCTAACTTATCCCATATGTCCGTGGTATTATCTTTTCCAAAAGAGGAGCTTTCTGGAGGAATGTAGACACATCCCACAAAAGTGTCGTCGTTGTCAATGGTACTCGGTATCTTTATCCACACAATGTCACTGTTACTGCTTGGCTGTGTGTGTGTGTGTGTGTGTGTGTGTGTGTGCCTGTAGGGGGATTTCTGTATGAGTGCGAGTGTGTGTGGATTGTGTAAGCTATGTGCGAATGTACTCGTACAAATGCACATGTGCCAAATTTCCCTTTTTTGTGGTATCGACATCATGTGTGTGTGAAAAGAATTCATGTGGTTTTTATGTGCAGTGTGGGGCCTTGGTGTATGTGTTTGTCACAGAATGAGAGTTTGTCATTCATATCTGTGAGACTGCATATTCTTGCATGTTCGTGTGTGTGTGTGTGTGTGTGTGTGTGTGTGTGTGTGTGTGTGTGCGTGCGTGCGTGCGTGCGTGCGTGTGTGTGTGTGTGTGTGTGTGTGTGTGTGTGCGTGCGTGCGTGCGTGCGTGCGTGCGTGCGTGCGTGCGTGCGTGTGTGTGTGTGTGTGTGCATTCGCACGCCGGAGTGTCGGTGTGTGTGCGCGCATGTGTGGGTGAGCGCGGGTTCGCAGAGCGTGGCCCGTTTTCGTTGTTATTTCAATCTTTTACCTTCAACATATCTTTCCCTTCAGTATATTTTATTGTATTTACTTATTTGCTATTTTGATTGCTCTGTTGTTGTTTTTGTGTGTGCGTTTTTTAGTGTATTCTTTTGGTTGTCTTTTTTGTATGTGTCTACACAACGTGAGTCTAATAACCCGGTGTTTCTCAGTTGTAAACTTGAACATGTTTATGCGAAGGTCTGGCATTTGTTTATATATATATATAACAGCGCGTCTATCCACGCTGACACTTCCTGGAAGCTAAAATTGAAAACACAAGTAACTATTTTCTACAACGTCAACCCGCAATACCCTAACCACGTGCGCGTGCGTACTCACGTACACATGCACATACATACGCACGCACACACACACACACACACACACACACACACACACTGTTGTCAGTGGAAATCGTGTTGAAAATACGAGTAATAATTCATCCACATGTTTTCCCCCCGAATATTCTCTATCACAATTTTGCCTCAATAAGAAAATGAGATACGTCACTTTTTCTTTTCTGTTGGAAATCCTCGTGCATTGAATCGAGGACTTTTGTAGCTTTGTGCATCGCACGACACACATTACACTTTTTTCTTCCATGCCATCATTGCTGTTTACGGTTCTAAAGCAACCTTAATCGGGGAAATTTCTAAAGGCCAATGGCAGCACTGGTACGTGGGAACACCGAGAGTTGGCCCACTTTCTTCTTCAAGCTCTTTGCATGCATACACACATACATACATACATATGCACACACATACATATATTACATACATACATACATACAAACGTGGGTGCGATACAAACATACAAAAACACGTGCTCATACATCGGCAATATTTCAGAATACATCAGTTTTTCTTCTTCCTCGTTCTCCTCCCATTAGATGAGCAGCCCAGTGTCCTCGATGAAGGCTGCCGTCCGTCGCACTCCTCCAGGGTGCCGTACAGCTTGGCTTCCACTGCTGTCGGTGTTGGCCAGTACTTCTTCCTGGATGCTGCATGCGTCGTACAGTCTTGAAGGATGTGGTCGGTTGTCATTGGTCCCTCACCACAAGGGCACTCTCCACTCTGTCCAATGCCAAATTTTGTGTGCATGTGGTGGAGCAGGCGGTTGTGTCCAGTCCTCAAGCGGAAGATCTTGACCTGTTCCCGTCGTTCCAGCAAATGGTATCTGTCTTCTGGGTTATATTTGGGGTGCTGGAGGCGCCACTTTATTCCTTGCTGTGCCTTCATGATTGTCTTGATTTCATCGTATGACACCAGTTTGTTGGCCTGCTCCTTCTGTGCACCGTCTTTTGCCAGAATGTCCGCTTTTTCGTTGCCTCTGATGCCACAGTGTGCTGGTACCCATTGTATCACCACTTTCTCCACTCTGGCACTCAGGGCAACAAGGGCTGAAGTGAGATGGTTCTGTTCTTTGGAGCGGGAGTTCTTGAGGGCTTGGAGCACGGAGAGAGCGTCTGAGAACACCACCACCTGCCCTGTTGTTCTTGTGGAGTTCTGCAAGACTGTTGTGGCTGCCTCACAGAGGGCTTCTCGCTCAGCTCGGAAGTTGGTGGAGTATTTTCCTGTTGGGACTGCAATTTCTTCATCTCCGTCTTTGTATCGGAGGAAGATTCCAGCTCCATCATCCCTCGTTGCTTCTGTGGCGGAGCCATCTGTAAAGACATGGGTCCAGTCTTCCTGTGGGTACTGGTTGTTGATGTACTCCATGGCCAGGGCCTTCTTTTGGGTGTCTGACTGTGTTCCTCTCTTATCCACTCCAGGAATGCTGGTGACGACTGTTGGGAATACCCGCTTCTTCCAAGATGGGTGGGTGACATTTGCCGGGATTGGCTTTGTTGCGTGTTCCATCAAGACTGGGGTTTGTCTTTCAAGGCGTCTTGACTGGTGGATGAAGCTGCCTCTTTTCAGCCGCCTCTTGGTGGGTCTGCTCATTCTGTTGTTCATTGGATGGTTTTCAAGGCGTTTGAATTTTGCTGCCTGGATGAGGATCTTTGTGTCCCTTCTGTCCTCCAGTGACTGTAGCCCAGTGGTCTCCTCCATCTTCAGGATTGGGGTGGATCTCATGGCGCCAGTTATGACACGCTGAGCTTGGTTCTGTATCTTGTTGAGATGGTCGAGGTTAGACTTTGCAGCTGATGCCCATGCTGATGTCCCGTACTCAACTACAGGTCTGACTCTCCCCGTATAGTCTCTTTAGGATACGTTCATCAGCCCCCCAGTCTGTCCCTGCAAGTTTCTTCATGATCGCCAGTCTCAGCTTGGCCCTGCTACAGCATCTGGTGATCTGCTGTTTCCAAGTGAGCCTACGGTCAAAGGTCACTCCCAGGTAGGTAGGTGTGGGTTCCTCTGCAAGCATTTAGTTGTTCAGTGTCAACTTCGCCCCTTGCTTCTTGCTAGATAGGCTGAAGACTGTGTAGGTTGTTTTGCTTGAGCTGAAAGAGACAAGCCATTCCTTGGTCCAGTTGCTGATCTTGTTGAGCACAGTCTGGAGGCATACCTGTGCTGTAGTGGAGTACTCTTCAGAGCACCAGAGTACCAGGTCATCTGCATAGATCGCTCCTCTGACCCCTCTTGGCAGTTCTCTGACGATGTCATCCATGAAGATGAGGAACAGCGTTGGCGAAAGGACTCCTCCTTGTGGTACTCCCTGTCTCAGCACCTTCTTCTTGCTCTTCTGGCCCTGAATCTTGACTCGGGCTTGGCGGTTGTGTAGATACTGGCTGATCCAGGTGTTCATCCTCCCAGACACACAAAAACTCTCTACCATCACAACTGACACAATTAAACTTGGCAGTACATCCATCCCTCTTTCCAGTTCAGTCAGGAACCTCGGCGTTGTCCTTGACAACACACTGTCCATGCAAAAATTTATCAATTTATCAGTCAGACATGTCAGTCCTGCTACTGTCAACTGCGGCGCATCAGTTCCATCCGGAAATATCTGTCCACTGACGCACCATCTAGACTTGTCGTTTCTCTCATTCTCTCTCGCCTTGACTACTGTAACTCTCTATTGGCTGGTTTGCCTGCTTCATCCATTCAGTCCCTTCAGCGCATACAAAACTCTGCTGCCCGACTCGTCCTCAGAAAGAAAAGATCTGAGCACATCACTCCTCTTTTGCAACATCTCCACTGGCTCCCTGTCTCACACCGAATCAGCACTCTATGCTACAAATGTATTCACAAATCAGCCCCTTCCTATCTCTGTGGCTGCCTCACCTCTACACTCCATCTCGCTCACTACGATCAGCTTCGGATCCACTCTATTTACGCATACCCAGATTCAAACTCTCGACTGTTGGCCGCCGTTTTTTCTCTGTCTCTGGACCTTGCAATGAACTTCCTCTTTCGCTTCGTCAAGTCTCCACACTCAGCTCTTTCAACCCACCTCTTCCCAAAATAGCCTCCCTTCCCTGCCTCTTCCTTGTCTTCATTTTCTCCAGTTTTAGAGTTATGCGTGCGTGAGAATGACTGGTGCGAAAGCGCTTCGATTTGTCTATGCACAAGATTCAGCGCTATATAAATACCATTATTATTATTAATCCAGACAGCAAGCGTGTTCTTCTTTTCTTGGAATGCGTCCTCAATGCTTTGAGTGATGAATGTGATCTGGTCTTCTGTTGATTTGTGTTGGCGGAAGCCGGCCTGTTCAGGGCTCAGCAGCTGATACTCCTCAAGGTGCCAGACAAGCCTAGTGTTGACAAGTCTCTCCTTCAGCTTTCCTAACCAACTTGTAAGGCTGATGGGTCTGCAGCTGTCAGCCTTCGACTTGTCCTTTCCATTTTTGTGAATGGGGATCATGTCTGCTTCCCTCCAACACTGTGGTACTGATCCTATCTTCCAGCTGGAGTCGAAGATTGTTAAAAGGACTGCCTTGCTCTTCATCCCAAGATGCAGAATAATTTCATTTGTGATTCCGTCTGGTTCAGGTGACTTCTTCAGGTTGAGGCTCTGCAACGCTTCCTCCAGCTTTTTCTCTGTGAAAGCTGTGGTCATGACTTCCTCTTGGGGCTCTTTCTCATGAAGTTCACCTTGGGCCCTGTGCACTGCAGCTGTATGTTCAGGAGGGACTTCCAGATTGCTGATGTTTTCATAGACGTCTATGAAGTGGTTGGCTCTGAGTTGGCTCTGACTACATCTCTTGGGATGGAGTGATTGGAAAGCACGGTGTGGGCCACTGCAACCCAAATGGATTGCTTTTGCTTCAGACTTGTGCAGAGCACGAACTGCTGATAACGAACACAGTTTTCTGCCTCCCTACCCGTAACAGGACGTCATGGATGCACCCACGCTCAAAGCATTGGCATCTCATAGATTACGTCATCGTCAGGAAAAGGGATAGGCAAGATGTACGTGTAACAAAGACCATGTGCGGCGCCGAGTGTTGGACAGACCATCGCCTTGTAGTCTCGAAGCTGAATATTCGAATCCAGCCCAAGAGACGCCCCCAAGGCCAGAAGGCTCCAAAACGGCTCAACATCGCTAAGCTGAATAACATCACCATCAAACAGTCCTTTGTGGAACTGCTGGAAGATCGTCTGGAATCCGCCTCTCTGGACAACCAGAATGTGGAGTCTGACTGGAGGACCCTGCATGAGCTGATCTATAGTACAGCTTCAGAGACCCTGGGACCCATGACCAGAAAGCACAAAGACTGGTTTGATGAAAACTGTGATGAAATCAAGCAGCTTCTGGATGAGAAACGCCGTCTGCATCAAGCCTACCTGAGCAACCCAAAGTCCACATCAAAAAAGGATGCGTACGATGCCATCCGCAGGACTGTTCAGCAAAAGTTACGCCAGATGCAGGATAAGTGGCTGAGTGACAAAGCTGATGAGATCCAGGGATATGCTGACAGGCACGATATGAAGAGGTTCTATGATGCCTTAAAAGAAGTCTACGGCCCCACATCCTCAGGATCATCCCCCCTCCTCAGTGCAGATGGGAATACCTTGATCACCGAGACGGAGAAAATTCTCGAACGCTGGGCTGAGCACTTCAACAGTGTCTTAAATCGCCCTTCCTCCATAAATGATGAAGCCATAGACCGTCTCCCACAAGTCCCCATCAATGAAGCACTGGACGATCCGCCAACACTTCTTGAGACCCAGAAAGCAATCCGTCTGCTATCCAGTGGCAAAGCACCTGGCTCAGACTCCATACCAGCAGAGATCTACAAGGATGGAGGCACTGTGCTGACTGAGAAGCTCCATCAGCTGTACTCACTCATGTGGAAAGAAGAGATGATCCCCCAGGATTTCAAAGATGCATCTATCATTCACTTGTACAAGCGAAAGGGGAACCGGCAAGCCTGTGATAACCATCGGGGCATTTCCTTGCTCTCCATCGCAGGCAAGATACTTGCCAGGATCCTACTAAACTGCCTCACAGCACACCTTGACCAAGGTCATTTGCCTGAGAGCCAATGTGGATTCCGGAAAGAGCGCGGAACCACCGACATGGTGTTTGCTGAAAGGCAGCTGCAAGAGAAATGTCAGGAGCAAAATGTTGATCTGTTCTCCACCTATGTCGACCTCACTAAGGCCTTCGACACCGTGAGTAGAGAGGGACTGTGGAAGATCATGGCCAAGTATGGATGCCCTCAGAAATTTATTTCCTTGGTCAGCCAATTCCATGAAGGCATGCAGGCTCGAGTCCAGGACAATGGCGAAACATCTGCTCCTTTTGCTGTCACAAATGGTGTCAAGCAAGGCTGCGTCCTGGCTCCAACGCTGTTCAGCCTCATGTTCTCTGCAATGCTTACTGATGCCTTCAGAGATGGCGATGTTGGAATCGGCCTAAAGTACCGAACAGATGCCAAGTTGTTTAACCTCAGAAGGCTTCAAGCAAAAACGAAGGTCATGACAGACATCATCAGAGACTTTTTGTTTGCTGATGATTGTGCCCTCAACGCTGGATCTGAAGCTGACATGCAACTCAGCGTCGACAAGTTTGCCACTGCCAGCAGGAACTTTGGCCTTACCATCAGCACGAGGAAAACTGAAGTTCTCCATCAGCCAGCCCCAGGGAAACCCTACGTTGAGCCCAACATCACAGTCAACGGTCAGAGACTCAGTGCGGTGGAGCGGTTCACATACCTTGGCAGCACACTATCACGAAATGCGACCATCGACGATGAAGTGAACGTCAGGATTGCAAGAGCAAGCGCAACTTTTGGCAGACTCAGTGCAAATGTCTGGAACAGAAGAGGCATTAGTCTTGAGACCAAGCTAAAGGTCTACAGAGCAGTAGTTCTCCCCACACTACTGTACGCCTGCGAAACTTGGACAGTGTACCAACGACATGCCAAGAAGCTGAACCACTTCCACACAACATGCCTCAGGAAGCTACTGAACATCAAGTGGCAAGACAGGAGCCCAGACACAGAGGTGCTCGCAAAAGCCACCCTTCCCAGCATCTTCACCATCCTGATGCAGTCCCAGCTTCGCTGGGCTGGACACGTGGCGCGCATGCCAGACCATCGGCTGCCCAAAAGGCTCTTCTATGGCGAACTGCAACAAGGGAAGAGATCACACGGAGGTCAGAAGAAGCGCTTCAGAGATACTCTGAAAGTCTCTCTTAAAGCGTTTGATATCAACCCTGACTCCTGGGAGGAATCTGCAGTGGACCGTGACAAATGGCGCGCTGCTGTGCACAAAGGCGCCAAGTTGTGCGAGGCCAACAGGACTGCTGCAGCTGTTCAGAAGAGGCAGGCCAGAAGTCACGGGCAAACAAGCCCCCTGACAATGATATGCCTGTCTTTGTCTGCCCCAACTGTCAGCGAACATTTCGTGCGCAGATTGGACTATTCAGTCATCTGCGCATTCACAGATAGATTCATGTGCATCCTCCCCCCCCCCCCCCCACCCACCACCCTCCCCCCATCCCCCAGCTGGATGACAACGATGGTCATCATCGATCTCGATGGACACACCACTATATATGAAGTGGTCTACTGCTTTCTTTCCAGAGAGGTAATTTCCATTCTCTTGTATTGTTATTGTGTTGTGACTTGTTTCGTTGCTGAGGGTTCTAGCCAGTTTCCACAGCTTGCTGCCATCCTTGTCGAGATTTAGGCTTTCAGTTTTCTCTGCCAGCTTTTTCTTGCTGCTTGTGCGCAGGACAGCTTGTATCTGGCAGTTACTTCCTTCAGCGCTATGTTGTTCTCCAGTGATGACTGCTTTTCTGCTCGGTCCCTGGCTTCCGTAAGAGCATCTTCCAGATTCTGGAGTTCCTCCGTCCAGTAGGGCTTGTAGTCTTTACGTGCTCCTCTTGGGATGGATTCTATAGCAGCTTTCAAGACGGCCTTTGTGAAGTCTTGAACCATCTTGTTTGTGTCCTTCTGCCTGATGTTGATTGGCTTTGTGTATGTATCTGTGAGGGTCTCAAAGAGAGTCCAGAATGTCGTGGCTGCCAAAATACAATCAATATGCCAGGAGAAATGATTTAGTTTTTTTCTTTTTGGTTAGATTTTCATACTATCAAAACTGATGCCTTTCATACGGCATCTATATCTGTACAGTCTCTTCTTTTTGAAAGATAGATATCTTTATTGGAACCAGTGCTCTTCCAATTCTTATATATATATATATAAGTGTATATATGTATCAGTGTGTGTGTGTGTGTGTGTGTGTGTGTGTGTGTGCATGCGCGCGCGTGTATGCGTGTGGATGTGTGTGTCCTTGAAACAGAAAGAAGTCTCTTCTAATTTGGAACTGTATCATAACTGGCGCGTGCAGAAGGTACAATTTTTTTTCTCATCTCATTATCATTAGTATCATTATCATTACTGTTGTTGTTATCGTTATCATCAAACGTGGTTACTGACTAAAAAGAAGAAAAATACAGGATTTTGCAAGTTATGAGTGAAAACGCAACCTAGAGACAGAGGCTTATTGAAAGATATAGGAAAATGAAAAGCATGGATGTCACGTAAATGTCACATTGCAGGTATATGTCGCTAAATCTCAGTTTCTTCTTTCTTTCTGAGCGAACAGGCACTGCAATCAGGTTCTGACTTAAATAGATGCTTTGTCTGGCGGAGAGATAGCACTGGTTAACTTCCTGACGTCAATGACAAGATGACTGTGTATGTTGCCGTGATCCTGTTGTGCCGATAACACTGCCAGCCGTATTCTTTCTTCAACACCAAACCATTTTTAAACTTTACAAAGGTGGGTTTGTTTTTTTTCTTCCAGACAATGAGCAGCAACTGCAACTTGATACTATCGATCATGTGGATCGGAAGCACATCTCATCTCCTCCCTCTTCCTTTTCCAATGTCCGCTTTATTTTGGGAAAAAACGTGATCGCACGCACGCGCGCGCGCACACACACACACACACATACACACACACACACACACACACTGACAGGCGGGCAGACAGTGGCAAGGGAAGAAAATGGGTCCAGAGAAGTGGACAGAAAAACGGACAGAGAGGAGGGGGTGACCGAAGAGTGATGTCAAACGTCTACAGCCTGGTGGTATACGTGCTTTTCCACCACCTCTTTCTATTTTCTTTTCCCCATGGATAAAATATGTGAGGGAAGATGAAAGAGGCGGTTGTCATCTTTACAGAAAATCACATACAGTATTGGTCCAAACGTCCAGTATCTTGATCTGCAAAATTTCGAAAACAAAGCGCTCATCTGATACCCCTCCTTCGTGTCTATTGGTACTACTGAAAATACTATTGGTCAATATATGCTGCACAATATCTGCTTTAAAAATAAATAAATAAAGAAGGGGGGTGTTGTGAGGAGCAAAAGATTGACATACACATAGACCCCCGAGATAGTGCAGGATAAAAATTTAACACTGAAATAGAATAAAATGAAATGACATAAGCAGGTAAACAAATAACCTAAAATGTATTGAAAATATACATGGTTGGCAAATATTTGAAATGAACGTTAACTGATCAGAAATTAAAACAGAGTCTGTTCCAGCTATTACCTCCATCTCATTCTTTTCAGCTCGTTAAAGCCAAGACGTGAAAGCGAAAAGGAAGTGTAAGACGAGATGGACGGGCCGAATTTCACTTGTAATAACAATGGACAAACATCACATCAGAATGTCTTCCCCACTGATTGCAGTCCTGCCTTCACACTGACCCCAGCTTTGAAAGAGATTACCCTAATTTCGCCACCAATACGTCATTAAACACTACTCTATTGGGAAATGGACTGACTTAGAAAGCTGACTGAAAAGACTCTTGAGATGGGAATTGTTAGGTTTTGATAATCACAGACATGTGGGGCCATCTACAGAGAACCACCACTCTGTTTCTGTATGGTACCCGAGGTGTGCTTCAGGGTCTTGAGTTTTCCTTCGACTGTTCGGCGCCAGGTGTTCTTTGGCCTTCCTTTCTTGCGTCTACCTTCTGGTGTCCAGTAAAAGGCTGTCCGGGTGATGTTACTCTACTGATTATGGTATACATGTTCTCTTGATTGCACTGGGCGAGTCGTGTTGATCGGAGATTGTATTGGGCAAGAAGATTTGCAGATTCTTTGGGCAGTTTTCGTGTGGAAGGTTGCTAACTTCGTTCGATCACTATCAGTCATCCTGTAGCATATTTAACAAATAGAACAGTGTAGAGAGTACACAACTGTGGTACATTCTAAGCTTAATGTTGATGCTGTACAAAGGGGATCTCCAAATATTGTTTAGCATTCTGAGGTATTTCTGGTTTTGCTGAGACGGCTCTTGATGTTACTGCGTGCTCCTCCATCGTGTCTGACAGTGATGCCAAGGGAAACTAATACTTCAGTTGTCAGTAGGTCTGTTCCGATTATTTGAATTGGTGAAGGGTTTGATGTGTTCAGTGTCGTCAAATCTGTTTTCTTCTGGCTGATCCTTTGGCCTATTTTGCCGTGCAGAGTTGCTGAAACGGGTTGTCTTTCCTTGTAAGTGATATTGAGCGTGGGAGACCAGTGCCAGGTCGTCTGCAAAAGTCCATTTTTTTCCAGCGTTGAGAGGAGAATCCATCTGACACCTCGTGGTTGATGTTTGATTGTATTTCGCATCACCCAGTGTATGGCCATGTTGAACAGTAGTGCTGACATTACGCATCCTTGCCTCACTCCTGTCTTCACCTCGAAACTCTATTAGGAACCAGACAATAAATGATTATATCATTAAGAAGAAAAAGAAAAGGAGTGGACAGCAAAATACACCTGGCCAGTAACTGAAAATAAGAGAACCACGAAGAAGCTGATGGAGGCCAAGTCGGAGAGACTACAAGAGAGTTACAAAATGCAGTATAAAGAAAATGACCATACAGTGAGGAGGATGGCAAGAGCAGACAAACGGGTGTGCATGGACAACCTTGCAGTCCAGGCAGAAGACGCAACCAGCCGTGGGGAACAAGGGAAAGTGAAGATCACTAAGATAGTCTTGCGGCAAGTATCGTGGAACCACTGACGCACCCATCACAGACGAGTGAGGACGGCAGAACAGGAAGCTCGATGGACGGAGCACATTAGCGAGATTTGAACAGACCATACCAGCAACAGAGGAAAATATACGAGAAGCAGAGACTGCTTTTTTATATTGAACCACCAAATACATAAATCATTTTACCTATCAGAGCTCTCAGGAACGGAAAAAACCCTTGGACACGACAACCCCACCTTAGAACTATTCAAAGCAGACCCAGAGCTTGCGGCCAAAATACTTCAGCCACTCATTACCAACTCCACATAAGCATACTCTATGATAACCGAAGGAAGAAAACAACTGGAATGGAAATTTGGTGGAGATGGCTAGCCTTGTTGAGAGTACACCGACATGGGAGCGATAAAAGGGGAGTCACTGGCATGATCCCGTAGAAAATCTACTTTGATAGGAAAACAAAGACACCAGCAGGTAAAAAAACAAACAAAACAAAAAAAAACCCAACAAGCAAAAAACCAACATACTTTTCTGCCACCTATGTGAAGAAAGTTGTTTCAATTCGATATAATTCGCAACATCCGCCACAAAAGAACACGGTTCCAGTTCCGGTGTACAGGTCTGTATTTTATGCAATTTGCCATAATATTGTTGTTTGCTGTAATTCCGAGGTTGAATATTAGGTTGGTACATTGCAATGTTTTCGCTCATATTCGTTCAATAAATAAATACATTAAACGCTTGTTCAGTGCCATTACCGTCGTCGTCTGCTAACGTCTTCATCATTATCATGAACGTTGACCCGCTCTTTCTCTCTTCTTTTTCTCGACTATTTTTCGTTAGATTTTGTGTGAAAGCGAGAAGCCAACCCCGATTTTAAAAAAATTCTAATAAAAATAAGGGGAATTTCCACGCTTTCCCACACTTTGCGAGAAAGCGTGACAGGAGAACGACCATGTTTTCTTGAAATCCAGCGCTTTCTCGTAATGAGCGAGAAAGAATGGAATTGCAAGAAAGCGTGGACACGCATGTGTGTCAGATGGTGGGAATCGTTATGAACACCACTGGCATACCGGGCACTGAAGCTGTGTTCCTTGTAAAGGGCAAATGTTACTGGACTTATTTACCGCTCAATGTGTAGCGCTATTATAGTCCTATTTAGATCTAGATTCACACACACATGCATCCACACGCGTACAGCTCCCATTCGCCCCCCCCCCCCCCCCCCCCCCCCCCCCCCCCCCCCCCCCCCCCCCCCCCCCCCCCCCCCCCCCCACACACACACACACACTCGCGCCCGCGCGCGAGAGAGAGAGAGGGGGGAGGGGGGAGAGAGAGCACGCACATGACACACGCACCTGACTTCATTTGTCGTTCAAAGTTTAGCGCTTCTATAGTTGTTTATACAGAGACAATTAATTGAAGTTGTGTTTGCTCGTCAGGAGCAAATGTTTCTCCGGGAGGGACTCCTGTCTCCTGACACCGGTTCCGGCCAGGCAAGGCATCAAACAGATCCACCTCGGAATCACCAGACTGAGATGACGTCAGGACGTTTGGAAGCGGTCACGGAAAATATACCAGACTAGGTCAACCAGTTGATGCCATAATAAAATCCCCACCTTCTACCTTCCCACTCTCTATCATCCCTCCCTGCTCCCCCAGTTCCACCCCCCGTTTCTCTATCCGCCCATCTCCTACTCCTGACTTCTACTGGTTCCATCTCTTTCTACCATCTGGAAGTGTGAGGTGATCGATCGTTTTCACAGAGCTGAAGCGGACACTGCGCAGTTAAAAGGGGCGATATACTATCGGCCACAGTCATACGACGTAGGGTGTATTCCCGCGGCAATCGGTAGATGAGTCATGTCATCGCTCATCGGGAAAATCTTATGTCTGATGGCCATCCAGCGTGCGTGTTCTGGGTCGTGGGGTGTTTTGTGTGTTTTTTTCCCCACCATCCCACAGGAGCGTATCGATGATCGCGCATTTTACCACGTAACGTGAACCCTGATCAAACTCATTTTCACCATGGCGGATGTTTCGAGTGCAAAACAACCGGTCCTCATTGAATCTTACATCACAAGGTCAGTATAGCAGAATTGTGAGACACCACTTTACGCTGGCGGGTAGAGAATCAAATCCAACAACAAACGAATTCAGCTTCTTCCAAATCGCCGTTCGATACGTCCGCCACGCGCTGCCAGGATCTGACAGCGGGAATGACTGTGACGATGTAACGTCCCAAATCGTTGCCCGCTACCGCAGCCCGAAACGTCCCCCGGGGGAAGTTCTGGTACGTCCTCCCCCACCCCCTCCCCCACCTCCCCCTTCTGTTTCGGTCCCCCATCCCGACTTCACCTAAAAACCAGTCCCGAACCCACCCCTCCCCGGCCCCCCTTTCCAAAATTTGTTTTGTATGTGTGTGTGTGTTTGTGTGTGTATGGGTGTATGTGTGTTGGAAGTATTGAGAAGAGGAGGAAAATGGTTGCAGAAGGAGATCTAGAGAAAACGTGGACTAACTGATTTATGTCAAGGAAAAACACACTGTTAGCATTAAGAGTTTAAAGAATATGAATGTTGGCTTTTGTTGTTGATAAAGCCTCCTGGAGTCGCGCTGTGGGGTACGAGTTGAATGGGACCATCCCTAATTTTCCTACGTGTGTGTCCCCAGATGTCTGTGTAACAACAGGTCATGTTCCCCCACGTCCATGGTTACTGCTGAACACAACTGACCACAACCGATCAGTCCTTTGCATTATTTTGTCACGTCTGTCCATAATTTTGACAGGCAACTAATTTATTTGACCGCTGCATGCCCATAACTGACCAGTGCTGACTAACTGTTCACTTGCTAATCTTTAACTTCTGTTAGTGTCCACACTGCATCACTTTGTGACGGTTTTGCAGTTTTAGGACTTCTTTAGGTGATTTGACTATTAGCTGACCACTGTTCATTACTGTTGACCATTACTGACCTCTACTTTCCACCGCTGACCACAAGTAATCAAATTTCGTTGTTTGTGCAGTATTATCACGCCCTGGCATATTTTGTTTATCGTTAACTGACCACTGCTATCCACTACTGACGTCTATCTAAAAACTGTTCAGGTTGTATGTTTGTGACTTTTCTGTAGAATATACTTGGACCTCATGACAGGATCTTGTCGCTGACTGACACTTCTGACTTCTGCTAATCATTGCTGATCACTGCGGATTACAACTGACCAAGATAAAAATTAAAATAAATAAATAAATAAATCAGAATGTCGAATACGTCATGTTGTGCAATATAAAGTCTTCTTCACTTGGTACGACTATTTGCAGACAAATAATTACCACAAACCAAAAGTGTGCAGCTTGCGTAATGTTAACATCTGTCTGGGAATTCTCGTATACAATATTAGTACTTTGAACCGGTTTTGACCAATGACTACCACTGGCCACTGCTGACAACTGACAAAATCTAAAAGTGTGCGAATGATGAAACAAACATGGATCTGGGGGAATATCTGGATCTACGGGTATAAATTTGGTGGAATGTGTATCTGGGAGGAATAGACCTTAGAGAATATTGACATGGGGGATATAGATATACCAAAACAATTTTGCGAAACAAGTATACTCAGTTTGTGATTACCAATAGTGTTATGACAGGGAAAAGCCAGAACAGAAGAATGATGACTTTCAAAAATAAAATGTATGGGTTTGTTTGTCCCATACATTTCTTTCAAAGCTTCTTCCTCAGTATGTTTTGTACATTCTGCATATACTTATTTACAAATATATTTTTGATAGGTTTGTAAAAACAAAATGGTTTCTTTTTGACATTCTCTTCATAAGCCAGAGAACCAAAGCAACTGTTTCCGAGGATAAAATAGGTCAGTTGTTCAGGTGGGAGTCGTCGGTCTATTTTTAGCAACGTTATCAACATATATTGCTAAAATAATAATGATAATAAAAAGAAAAGAAAAAGAGAAGAAAATGACTGTAGTTTTTGTTTTGTTTTTTCCAACATTTTTTATTCAGACAAAGGTTTACAGATACAGAATTTATATGTTTTGTGCATTAGAAAGTATAGGGTAAGCATATAATTAAGTTCTAAGTACTGACAAATCTATAACAGCAAAACAATATATGTTCGATGTCAAAGTTCCAAGGTAGCATTGAAAAGCTTAATCTTGTATCAAACAGTTATAAAGTGCCCATTTTTCCACAAACTTGTTATATTCCATAGTTATGTTAAAGGCATACTTGTCTATTTGATATGCCTGCTTGAGGTCTTTTTTGAACATTTGTAATGTTGGTTTTACTTTGTTGATTCTACATTTGTATATCTAGAATTTAGCTATCAATAAGATATATGAGAAACATTCATCAGTTTTCATTTTGTTATGTCCAAAAAGCACCAGTGTGTCGTTCAGGTTAAGTCTATCACAATGTAAACACTTTTCTTTTAAATATCTCACAAACTCCTTCCAAAAATGTTGTACATGGTTACATTCCCATAAATAATGCAGAATTGTATCTCTTTCTTCCTTACAAAAATTACACATATTATGTGGGAGTATTCCCATCTTCATCAAAACCGAATTTGTCACAAGAATATGGTAATTAATTTTCATCTGGAACCATTTCAACCTTATTTCATGGATTTTTTTTGTATTGAAAAAAATGTTTTTCCAATCAAGCTTGTTTTCAAAAATCAAGTCCCAATTTTTACAGGCATTTGGCTTTTCTGGTTTTCCAATTATTATTTCATAGAAACATTTCGTTCCTCTTGGGGCCTTTATCATTGCATTGTATGCTTTATTAAAGCTGATTCCCTTGTGATCATTGTTTTCAAATGTTATGTTTTTTTCTCTTAAAAAACTTTTAACTGAATTAACACAACCGAAGAATTCTAACATTGGGACTCGATTTTCAATTTTATCTTGGATTTCTTGAATATTGAAAAAAATGTCCATTCCCTTTCACAATGTCTCTCACATAATAAACATCTTTTCTGACCCAGTCTTCAAAATACAAGATTTTACCATCAATCTTAAATTTGTTATTGAAAATCAAAGGTTCCATCAGGATATCTTGCTCAACATGTATATCAATTTTGTCATAAAATTCTGTGTAGCTACGAAACACATCTTTCCAAAAGGGGTTTATTATACGTCTTCCAACTGTAAGAACTACTGGGCCATATTCTTGTAACATTTCAACTTCTGGACATTCTTTTGATAATATAATTTTCCATTTTGGACGATACGACATATTGTAGCATTTTTTCAACCATGTGAGTTTTAAAGCTTTTATAAATGATAGAATATGTGGAATATTTATACCTCCGTTTTGTACACTGTGCACTGCCACTGATCTTTTAACTTTGTCCTTCTTTTTATCCCATACAAAATTAAAACACATTTTTTGCAATTCTTGAATACTGTTATCTGGTGGATTTGGAACCATAATCCATAAGTAAATTAATTTTGACAAGATAATCGACTTAAGGACAACTACTCTTCCTAGAGGTGTAATTGGTCTTTTTATCCACATGTTAAACAGTTTTTTTGTTTCATTGAACTTATCAGTTATATTTAAATCTATTATATTACTTAAATCGTTAGTAAACCAGAGCCCAAGGATTTTAAACTGTGGTGGATTCCAATTCATTTTCAAATTTGATAAATAAACTGTATCACAATTACGCTTATTTCCCAGCCATACATTGCATGTTTTTTCGTGATTTAATTTGAGTCCTGAGACTGTTTCAAAATCTTCTAGTTCTTTGAACAGTTCTCCATATGATTTTTTGTCACCCTCTAAAAAATAAGACGTATCATCAGCAAACTGGCTAATCTTAAATTCTACCTCTGATATCTTAATACCTTTTATGTTTGTATTTTGACGAATTTTGCAAGCCATTATCTCTGCGCACAAAATAAACAAATAGGGCGAGAGTGGGTCTCCCTGTCTACAGCCTCGTTCAATCTGTATACTTGTAGATACTTTACCATTAACTACTATTGAGGATTTCATATTGGTGTAGAACGCTTTTACCCATCTACGAATATCCTCACCAAAACCCAAATGTTTTAAAACGTTATGCATATATTTCCAACTAACTGAATCAAAAGCCTTTTCAAAGTCTATTGAAACTAATAGTCCCGGTAGATTTTTTCCTTCAAGTAATAGATTATATCATAAATAAGCCTTAGATTATCTCCTATATATCTGCCAGATACAAAACCCGTTTGATCTTCATTAATAAGTTTATCCAGGACTGTTTTCATTCTATTTGCGATGCAGGTAGAGCCAATTTTATAAGTTACGTTTAACAGTGATACTGGACGCCAGTTTTTAAGATATTCTCTGGGTTTATCTCCTTTTGGTAGGCAAATTATGATACCTTCTCTCTGTGTAATGGACATCTCTTTTTTTCTCTCAAACCCTTCATTTAAAGATCGTACAACAATACCACCTATCTGTTTCCAGAAAAATGTGAAGAAATCAACTGTCATTCCATCTGTTCCTGGGCTTTTACCATTTTTCATATTTTTTAGTGCTAGTGATGCCTCTTTCAAAGTTAATTTACCTTCTATCGAGTTGGCTTCTGTCTCTGTTAGTTTAGGCGAATTATTAACGTACTTTTCTAACTTAATATCTTTTACTTCCTGCTCCTCATATAATTTGCTGTAATACTCTTTCGTTTCTTGCAGCATATCTTCTATCTTATCTATATTTCTACCATTCTTAGATACTAGTTTAAACATTTGTTTGCTAACATAATGTCTCTTTTCAAGGTTACAAAAATATTTTGATACCTTTTCTCCTTCCGCTGCCCATCTAGCTTTGCTTCTTAACAATATTCCTTGTATTTTAGTTTTTCTTAGTGTAATTAAACTATTCTTCTTCTCTTATATTTGCTGTAAATCTTCCTCTGATTTACAACTTTTACTTTCTAAGCTTGTAATTTCTTCTTCAAGTTGCTTTTCTGTTTGTGTGTCCTTTTTCTTCTTTCTAGAACTATACTCTATTGATTTTTTCCTTATTTCCATTATCAAGGTATCTAAGAATAACTTATCCGATATGGTAAATTGTAAATGTTCTATGGGAATATGACATATTTCTGATCTATTATATACTAGTGCAGCATACTGTTCTTTTATGTTTTCAGTTGTATTATTTATCATATCTACATATTCTTTATCTTTTAAAAGTGACGAGTTGAATTTCCAAAAATTCCTTGACCGAGTATCTTTTCTAAACTCAAACTTTATTGAAATAAAAGAATGATCACTCCTATAACCGAACAAAATGTCTACATCTTTTACATTAGCTAGTGAATTTTCGGATATTAAGAAAAAGTCTAATCTAGCTTGCTGCAGTGGATTTAATCTTCTCCATGTAAATCTAAGTATTTCTGGATTTATTTCCCGCCATATATCTACCAGTTCTAGATCACCTGTCAATTCAATAACTTCTGTTTGTGCCTTAGGATTGTTAACATGTTTGTAATTACTGTAATCTAATGGTGGATTCAAAACTAGATTCCAGTCCCCTCCAATTACTATTATTTCGGATTCCAGTTCTTTAATCTTATTACTTAGTTCTACATAAAACTGAGGATTATCCCTATTCGGACCATAAATATTTACCAGTGTGATATCTCTTTCCATAGTTTGAATTGATATGATCAGATAGTTCCCATGAACATCCTTAATTATATTTTTTACTTTGAAATCAAAATTATTATTAAACAGAATTGCTACCCCTCTTGATTGTGATGTATATGATGCAAAAAAAGCATTCATATCCCCATTCAGCTCTTGTCTGTCTCTCTTGTTTACTTACAAAGTGGGTATCTTGCAAGAAATATATTGACATATTTTTTTGTCTAAGAAACTGAAAGACATCACGTCTTTTTTTAAAGTCACCTAGGCCCTGAACATTAGCTGAAATTATTGAAAGACTAGACATTAATTATAGTCTAAAGATTTCATATCTACCCCTCTGTACATGATCTGATAAACCCTGTCTGTAAATGACTGTAGTTTGTGAATGATTTATATTTTTGTATTCTCCAACCTCCAGGTCCTAGAGAGGAGCGGCCTGCCCAGCATCGAAAGCCTGCTGATCCAGTACCAGCTACGCTGGACAGGACGTTGTCCACATGACAGACAGCAGGATCCCGAAGATGCTCTTGTATGGCCAGCTGAAGGAAGGCCACCGCGAACTCGGAAGACCCTGCAAGCGCTTCAAGGACACCTTGAAGACAAACCTCAAAGCCTGTAACATAGAAATCGCTTCCTGGGAAACTGATGCCCATGACCGCTGTCGCTGGAGGATGCTTTGCTCTAGTGGCATAAAGACGTTTGAAAACAAGACAATGCTGGCCATTAAGGAGAAGCGTGAGCGAAGGAAGCAGGGCTCAACTTCTGGAGACGTTTTCCCTTGCAACACCTGTGGGAAGTGCTGCGCATCCAGAATCGGCCTCTTCTCCCATATGAGGACACACACCGACAGATAAGCCTGCCTGCCTACTCGTCCGTTGGTCCGACGGGAGACTCTATTAATTAATTAATGTAAACTCGTGTTTTTTTCTGCAAAACAAGAAGTCTGTTGCGGTGATTTATGTGATTTGTAGTAATCAATCAGTTATGCATAGTTATGCATAGTTATAGGGGGTTAGGGGGTGCACGGGAGGGGTAGTACCTCTAGAGGGGGGGGGGAGGGCTTGTCAAGCTCTTCCGGGAGTGGTTCGTCCTCTGTTGGTCCCCACCGGCACCCAGCTCTCACCTATGGGTCCTAGAAGCTGCTAGCATGCGGCAGCGCCCAACCCCCGGGCAACGGCTTTGACAGGCTGGCTAAACTAGGCGAGGGTAGCCGACGGGTCTCAAACCCTCGGTGAGTTAGGGCTTGTCTACCCAAGCATGTGAAGACTGGATCCGGCGGACTCTGCGGAAGAAACCTTCACGGTTCAACGGAGAGGAAGGCGGTTGCAGCAGAGCACTGTGGAGTGCTGAGGGCAGGATGAGGCACATAGGATATCCTGGTCATCCACTGCATCCGTTTCGATCTCCAGTCGTCTTGACCTCGTCTTGCCACTGGATACAGACGGTCTCGGGCAAGAGAGTGAGGTCGACGGTGCGCAACTCCTCCTCACTATAAACAAAGTCATCGCGCAAGTCATCAGTCACCCTTCATCCCATACCATCATTTTCCCCAAGCCTTGTGGCAACAGACGAGCGACGAAGCGACAGGTGTGGGTACACTGGCAGTCGTAGCCGCGGACCTGCACACAGGCGACTCAGGCCATAGGGTCGTTTTTCACCGACTGGAGCAGCGGTGGAGATCGGCAGCCCCCTGAGCGACTGAGCAGCCCTCTTCAGGACAGCACTGCTTACCTCCATGGCATGAGGAAGGGGCTAGAAAAGGTGCCCTAAACATTGCCTGCTCCACACCACCCTAGTCAGCATACCGCGGCTGACGGGGACCCTACTCAAGCGGTCGACACACAAAGGAAAGAAAGAAGAAAACAAGGAGCACCCCATTGACCATTGCCACATGGAACGTGCGTACGCTTCTGGACAGAGGCGACTCAGCCAGACCACAGAGACGCACAACAGTCATTGCGAGTGAATTAGCCAGGTACAACATCGACATTGCTGCCTTAAGTGAGACCAGACTGGCAGAAGAAGGCGAACTTTGTGAGCGAGGCGCAGGCTACACCTTCTTTTGGAGTGGTCGCGGACCTGAGGAGAGACGTGTGGCTGGAGTTGGCTTTGCAGTGAAGACAACCCTCGTTGGCAAGCTGGCTGGCCCCCCGAAAGGAGTGAACGATCGCCTGATGACAATGAAACTCCCTGTATGCAACGGGAAAACGTTTACCACCACTGTCAGTGCCTACGCGCCCACCATGACCAACCCGGGTGAGATCAAGGACAAGTTCTACGGGGACCTGAACGCTGTCATCACCGCTGTTCCCAACGCAGACAAGCTCATCATTCTTGGTGACGTTAACGCGAGAGTTGGTTGTGACAGCACCTGCTGGGAAGGCGTGATTGGGAAGCATGGGGTTGGTAACTGTAATAGCAATGGCCAACTGCTTCTCCAGACATGTGCCGAGCACGACCTTCTTATCACAAACACCATCTTCTGCCTCCCTACCCGTAACATGACGTCATGGATGCATCCTCGCTCTGGGCATTGGCATCTCATCGACTTTGTCATCGTCAGGAAGAGGGACAGGCAGGATGTACGAGTCACGAGGGCCATGTGCGGCGCCGAGTGCTGGACAGACCACCGCTTTATCGTCTCCAAGCTCAACCTCTGCATCCAGCCCAGGAGACGGCCTCAGGGCATGAAAGCACCCGTACGCCTGAATGTCAACAAGCTGGAGCTAGGCAACATCAAGCAGAGCTTTGCTGACACCCTGGAGGAACGCCTTCAATCCACCGTGCTGGACAACCAGAATGTGGAGGCAGCATGGGGCGCACTGCATGAGACGGTGTACAAAACTGCCATGGAGTGCCTGGGGCCTTCTGTCAGGAAGCACAAAGACTGGTTTGATGAGAACTGCACTGAGATCAAGCAGCTGCTAGAAGACAAACGCCAAGCCTACAGAGCCCACATTGAAGATCCCAAGTTACAGTCAAAGAAAGACATACTGAAGAGCGCACGCAGCACCATCCAGCCGAAGCTGCGGCAGATGCAGGATTCCTGGTTGAGCAACAAAGCTGATGAGATCCAGGGTCTTGCAGACAGGAACGACATGAAGAACTTCTATAAAGGCTTGAAAGAAGTCTACGGTCCCACCACCTCCGGATCAGCTCCACTCCTCAGTGCTGATGGTTCTACCCTGATCACTGACAAGGACGGGATCCTTGAGAGATGGGCTGAACACTTTGACAGCGTACTGAACCGCCCTTCCACCATCAATGATGAAGCCATCGACCGACACCCCCAGGTGCCAGTCAGTGAGTCGTTGGATGCCATTCCAACTTTGGAGGAGACCCAGAAAGCTATCCGTCTGCTATCCAATGGCAAAGCCCCTGGCTCAGACTCCATTCCAGCTGAGGTCTACAAAGAAGGTGGTATGGCGCTGACTGAGAAGCTTCATTATCTGTTCCAGCTTATCTGGCAGCATGAGGCAGTTCCACAGGACTTCAAAGACACTTCCATCATACACCTGTACAAGCGCAAAGGAAATCGTCAGGCCTGTGACAACCATCGTGGAATATCCCTGCTGTCCGTCGCAGGCAAGACTCTGGCCAGAGTGCTACTCAACCGTCCCATAGCGCACCTTGAGCAAGGTCTCCTACAAGAGAGCCAGTGTGGCTTCCGGAAAGAACGCGGGACTATCGACATGGTGTTTGCTGCCAGGCAGCTCCAGGAGAAGTGTCAGGAACAGAACGCCGACCTTTACTCCACGTATGTCGATCTGACCAAGGCCTTCGATACTGTTAGCAGAGATGGCCTTTGGAGAATCATGGTGAAGTACGGATGTCCCAGAAAGTTCATCACCATCATACGGCAACTACACGATGGGATGCTGGCCCGAGTCCAAGACAACAGAGAGACTTCAGAACCATTCCCTGTCTCCAACGGAGTCAAGCAAGGGTGTGTTCCATCAGGTACCGCACAGATGGCTCACTCTTCAACCTCAGGAGGCTTCAAGCAAAAACCAAGGTGAGGCAGACACCGTCAACGACTTCCTGTTTGCTGATGACTGTGCTCTCAACGCTGCCTCCGAAGCTGACATGCAACACAGCGTCGACAAGTTCTCTGCTGCCTGTGACAACTTTGGCCTCACAATCAGCACAAAGAAGACTGAGGTGATGCACCAGCCAGCTCCAGGAAAGCCTTACGTTGAACCAAACATCTTCATCAACGGGCAACGACTGAACGCGGTGGACAAGTTCACATACCTGGGCAGTACACTCTGTCGCACAGTTGTCATCGACGACGAGGTGAATGCCAGACTCGCCAAAGCCAGCGCTGCCTTCGGCAGACTCCATAAGAACGTTTTTAGAACAGGAGAGGCATCACCCTGGAGACGAAGCTCAAAGTATACAAGGCCATAGTTCTCACCACACTGCTCTATGGATGTGAATCATGGACGGTCTACAAACGCCACGCCAAAAAGCTGAACCACTTCCACACCACCAGCCTCAGAAAACTTCTCGGCATAAAGTGGCAAGAGAAGATCCCTGACACAGAGGTGCTCACTCGTGCAAACTTGCCCAGCATCTACACCATCTTGATGCAGGCCCAGCTGCGCTGGGCAGGCCATGTAGTTCGCATGCCAGACCACCGGCTCCCCAAGAAACTGCTGTACAGCGAATTCCAACATGGCAAGCGCTCCCATGGAGGCCAAAAGAAGCGCTTCAAAGACACTCTGAAAGCTTCTCTGAAGGCCTTCAACATCAGCCACGACACATGGGAGCTGAATGCAATGGACAGACCAAAGTGGCGTTCAGCTGTCCACAAAGGCGCCAAATCCTGTGAGGCCAACAGAATCGCTGCAGCAGAGCAACGCAGACAAGCCAGGAAAAGCAGTGCCAGCAAGTCCCCGACAGCCGCCACCATCCCCTGTCCACACTGCGTCAGAACCTTCCGGGCGCGGATTGGCCAGACCAGTCATCTGCGCACCCACAGAGCCTAACCCACCGACCCCCAGGATGACTAGATGGTCCTCGTCGATCCCGACGGACGAACCACATAGTTATGTTTTTATTCATAGCACTGAACATGTAGTTTTTGACACAGTACTATGAAGTTTGGTGAAGATGAACGAAAAATGATTGTGTTTTTTTCCGTAAAAGGTAAAATTGTGAACTTGAACCCAATATATTTTTGTTCAGTGAGAATGTGAAAAATACTGAAAATGCTCAGAATGTCTATTTTTAGCAACAAAGGTCATAAAAATGATCATGTTCCACAAGCATTAGAAAACGTCTTATTTTGAAAGTTTATTTATTCTGATGACATTGATATATATACATGACGTTTGGTCCATAAATGCACATTCGGAAGCATTTCAAAATAGCTACATAGTTCCTGCAAAAAAAAGTGCGAAAAACTCCAAAACTGTTGAGATTTTAAGCCTTTGCTCATATTAGGGGAGAGGAAAAATGAGGAAACTAAAAGCACCAAAACATTGAAAATGTTCTTCCACTCTCTCCTATACACACACACGCGCGCACGTGCGCGCACACACACTGAGACGTTCACAAAATGGATGTCGACATGGACAAAACTGGTTTTCCATTTACACATGTTGGAACATATGGCCAGCCCAGGACGGAAGGAAAATAAACAGATAATAAACGCTAAATTACTTGGCTGGTCAATCTAAATTTCAAACTGAGAAAACTGTATCGAGCAATATCGGTCATATATTTACTGTCGTTAAGAATTGTCAGCTTTTATTTGGATCTTGTGCAAATTTCAGAGGAAGGTATTTTGATCTTAATGCTTCATTTGAATGACAGTAAAACAGAAAATGTAGTTTATCATCAATACGATGTTTGCATAGAGGGCAACGTAAGTCCACAGGAAGGTTTGTGGCATAGCGAAATTGATTAAATTCTTTTATCAGTAATACCTAATCCGAATCTGATGTAGATGTCCCTTAATGCCTTATTCCTAATGTACTCGAAATTCGGCTCTAATGAAAAAAAACATTTTTTTAATTCTGTATACAGAATATCTCTCCGTGTTCCCGAATCCTACCACACTACCCTGATAAATCAAGAGTTTCAGCATTTTTTCTCAGTAAGTCTGGCTGATGCTGAAGACCTCTCTCTGTGTATGATGATAAGGAAACATCATCCGCAAACAGAATAATAAACAATTCAATAATATCAGGATGGAGCTGCACACCATCTTTGCCATTGTTAAGTATGTCAAGTGACAGTTATATCATAAGCATTGAAAACAGTAGTGGACTTGTAATTTATCTTTCTTTCAAACCTTTCTGACATAAAAAGAAATCTGTGAGCCCTGTGTCATTGCCACATCTTACATATGCTTTTACCACTTTGTACACATTTTGGATGGCCATTAACATTTTACCACATATTCCATTTTCAATCATAATGGGCCACAATTAAGCATGAGAAATTAAGTCAAAGGCTTTGGAAAAGTCAATAAATGCTACAGACAGTTTTTTTGTTGCATGTTAAATGTTTTTGAACAGCAGCAAAAAAAAGTATAAACATGCTACGATCTTTTCTGAACCCTGCTTGTTTTTCCCAATGAGAGAGAGAGAGAGAGAGAGAGAGAGAGAGAGAGAGAGAGAGAGAGAGAGAGAGAGATTGTGCTCTTGCTGAAGATATAAGAATGGCTTGGATATTTTGAGTGAATATCGTGTACATTACGCCCGAAAATGTGTTTGGCAATTTCTATTACGATCAATCGAAGTCATAAAGTCATGAAAACACTTGGAAAGATTTTAACTTTGTCATATCTATGACATGATCGTGAAACAAAGAAATACCAATCGATGTTGGCTGCTCAACATGGAATTCTTCAGTTTACAGCAAGCAACTTTCGGTTAAAAAAAAAAAAAAGCCCGATCATTTCTAATACTGAGCTCCAGCATTTTCCGCTTTGTTGTTTTCATTATGCAGAAACGAAATGTGAGCCATGAAGGCTTTGCATTATTAGCATTATTATTATTATTATTATCATAATTGGTACTAGTATTAGTAGCAATATTACTATTGCTATTCTTTTTTTTCTTTTTTTTAATCATTATCGTTCACCACCGGGGTTCTCTCTCTCTCTCTCTCTCTCTCTCTCTCTCTTACTCTCTCTGTGCGTGCGTCAGTGCGTGCGTGCGTGCGTGTGTGTGAGCGTGCGTGCGTGCGTGTGTGTGTGTGTGTGTGTGTGTGTGTGTGTGAATTCTGTACTGCATGGGTAACCAATGAAGTTGACATGAAAGTGGGGTAACGTGATACTTTTTGACTTTGTGAAAATGGTTTTTGCAGCCTTCTTTACAATCATCTGAAGGCGTGACATCAAATCAGAAGGCAAACTTGCAAGTGGTGAATTGCAAGTAGTCAACGCGACTTAGGGTTTATGAACAGATAAGATGGGTGGTTGCTTCAGTTGTTAAATACAGTGGAATGGTACGGATTTTTCTCAGCTGCAATTTTACACTAATAACTGACACGGTCATGCATGGACAGGGCTGAATATTGAAAGCTGAAAGACAAATTTTGAAAGTTGTTATCAGCATTGCAGTCAAGGTATGGTCTAAAATGTGACCAAGTGCAGAATCAGAACCTGTAAGTATGGCTTCTGTCTTGACGTCATTAAGTTTAAGCTTGTTTGACAGCATCCACTCTTTCACAACTATATCTATGATTTTGCGGAGGATAGCTAAGCAACTTTAAAAAAAAATCATTTCATCTTTAGGTTTGCAAATTAGACACAGTGATACAAGAGGTCATCTCATGAGTGATTCTATATCCTATTATTATGCATTCACTCTGATGTAATGTACAAAGATGGATTTTTCTTTAGCACAATGGACGCGCACTTACATAAACTAAATCAAGACCTACGTAAAGTCACACATACATACGATGACACAGATACACACACATACATACATACACACAAGCTCGTGTAGTATGTCTGCACATAAGAAAAAAAGATTATCAGCACAAAAGAGAAAAAAAAGTGGATGTTTTACACGTTTTCAAAGAAGTGAAAATGCACCTTGTGTATAGTTATATTTTGTGTTCAGTTATATACGGGAATTTTACAGATTCAGTGAAGATAATTCTTAGCCATGGTGACCTTTTTTTCGCCTGTTATGTTGCTCTTTTGTGAAACATGCACTTCATCAAACAACGGTGTGAAGAAGAACCAACTATTGATAAATTTGTTACATTCCGAATTAATTACAGCAATATGCTTTTCAATATAACATCGTGTTTTTGAATATATGAAAAAAAGGATTCAAAATGGCATGCATTTATTCATTTTTACATTTGTATATGAAAAATTTTGCAAGTTGAATAATCAGATCAAAAGCATTATCTGACTTGTGAACGTATTCACTCTTCTCGTTACAGCTGGAAGGAATTCCAGTTCCTTCCAGCTGTAACCAGAAGAGTGAATACGTTCACAGTTCCAAAAGATATGCTGTATAATTTCTTTTTCTCGGTTGCAAAAAGTACAAGTATCGTCAGTTTTTACACCCATATTCTTAAAAATTGTATCCTGTAAAATTAATAATCTGATCTAAACCTCTTAATTTGATTTCTTTAATTTGTTGTATTATCTTCAGAACTATTTTCCACTTGATCTCTTCATGGCATTTGTTGTTCCATACCTGACAAAATTTCAGAACGTCTTCTCCCTGAACCGATAAATCGTAGTATTTTAGGCTATCTTTTTGTACTGAATATAGTTCAGTCAAAAAGGATGCGGAACTGCATTCTCTTATTACACTCTATTTGTATGCTTCATTTTAGCCTGGCAGTTTTAATCACTTTCACTAAACCTGCATATGAAAGGAAATTTGTGATTATGTTATACTTTTCTCTAAATCCAGCATAAGACATAAGGTTACCATGTTCTTTATAAAGATCTGCAACATTACAGACGTGCTCTTATATCAAGTCAATTTTATTTAGTGCAAAATTATTCAAAACAAACTTGTCATTATAAAATATTGGTTCGGCCAAAGTTTGTGCTTCATTTTGTGGCCAAAATCGTGTTTGCGAAAACTTTGTAGGCATTAAAGACATCAATGCAAAACACATTTTTCTCACAAGTAAAACAATTTGATCCATATTTATCAATATTTCGAATTAGAGGATGCAAAAAGGTCATTGCATATTTCCGTTTATGCTTTGAAATTCATATTTTTCTTATCCAACTGAACTTCATAGCCTTAATGCTTTTTTAAAATAAAAGAATCAGGGGTGGTCGTGGTGGTAAAAGTATCCATAAGTATATCAGTTTTGGTAACATTAAAGATTTCAAAATAGTGCTTCTTCCGAAAGGTGTAAGTATACATTTCACCCATATTTTTGATAACTTTTTAATTTCCTCGATTTTTTCAGAGAAATTCAATTCTTCACATCCTTGCAAATTTTCACATCCTTGCAGATCTCCTGTAAGCCATATTGCTAATATATCAAAAACTGGTGGATTCCATTTAATTCTAAGTTGTGGCATATAAACTGTAGCTGATTCATATTTGCGTCCCAACCAAATTTCTAATGTCTTTTCATTATTCATTTGTAATCCTCCCCCCCCCTCCCCCTTTCCCCTCCGCATTCGTACCCTTCCATTCCCCTCTGCTGATCCCCAGGCGCTACCCAGTCACTGGTTGTGATAAGTAATCCAAATATTTAAAATGGTCGGAGTTTCATTTCGTACTCTTCTCGTTGTTGCTCTATGTGATAATATGATCCTCTCCCATCCACCCCCCGGCCCCAAGCGCCACTCTCCACCGTCTTCCTCTTCCCGCATGTATCGTCGCCCTCAATGTTCCCGTCAGCCAATGATAGGCTGTGTTGATCAAGATGTCAAAATTGCATGGACGTCAATTCGGTTTGTACCATTTACGATGATGGTCCACGTAAAAACTTTACCGCCCCCTTCTTGTGCCCCCTCCTTCCCCTGCTTGTCAACTGTCAGCTGATACAGGCTGTGGTTAAAAATTTTAAAAATTTTAAAAAGATAATGATAATGAAAAAGAAAAAAAAAGATAAATGGACAGAGTTTGGATTGTACCATTTATGATGATGGTCTACAAACAAACCTCACCCCCCCCCCCCCCGCCCCCCGCCCCCCGCGTTGGCGTACAACTGCTGGATTGTATAGATCAGTTTCTGTCCCATGTTGAACTTCTTCATGGTGACTCACGGTGCATCATGCCAGACACTGTCAAACGCCTTTTTGAAATCTACAAAGACGTGGTATAACTCTCTCTGGTTTTGGAGGTGTTTCTGAGGAGGATGCGGAGGTTAAAGATTTGCTCAGTGATGCTTCTGCCTTTTCAGGAGCCGGCTTGTTCTTCAGCGATGATGTTGTCAGCTTGAGGTTTCAGTCTATTCAATAGGATCCCAAGCATTACTTTGCTGGCATGACTGATCAGGTTGATGGTACGGTAGTTCTAGCAAAGTTGGAGACTGTCTTTCTTGGGAAGCACCGCGATCAGCGATTGCGTACAGGGTTTGGGCCATTCGCCTGTCTGCCAGATCTTGTTGCAGATGATGGTAAGCATGTCTATTGTGGCCTCTCTTCCTTGCTTCAGTAGTTCCGCAGGGATGTTGTCGACTCCTGCTGACTTGCCGCTCTTCAGTGATCGTACTACGGCTTCGACTTCACGCATAATCGGATAGTCTTCCTCATTGGAAGATTCTTCTTCGTTAAGTACGCTTGGATCTCCCATGCTCTGATGTTTGCACAGCTCTGAACAATATTCTGCCAACCTTTCCATGATTTCCTTTTCCTCAGTTAGGCAGATGCCATTCTTACCTTGGATGGTGTTCACTTTTGCCTGTTTTTCCTTTGTCAGATCTTTCACCATTTGAAATGCCTTCCTGTTGTTGTTGTTGGAAAGGCCGTCTTCGATGTCAGCACGTTCTTTGTTTTGCCTCCTTCATTTTCCTTCTTATTTCCTTGTTGATCTTTCTGTATTCTGATTTCCCTTTTGGGGTGTTCTTCTCCTTCTTCAGTTTCCTCTTTGTTTCACACAGGTCCAAAATTTTGTCGGTGACCGAAGGTTTTGACTTGCGTCAACTTTTCCAAGGACCTTGGTACCTATTTCTGTCATTACCGTGTTGAAGTTGTTTGAGAAGGCCTCTAGGTCTTCTTGAAGGAGGAGTAGCAGTGCAAATTTCCGACCGTCTGCTCCTTGGAATTCTTCAGAGATTGCAGGATCTTTCAAGTTTTCGAGGTCGAATCTCACCCGGGTGTTTTTGGACTTGCTGACTCTCCTCAAGCACACTCTGAAGTTCATCATGACAAGGTCATGATCGCTGCCCACATTTGCTTCTGGAAATGTTCTGTTCTTCGGCCTATTAACACCAGTTCTGTGCCTTCTTTGCACCAGGATGTGGTAAATATGGCGAGGATCTTTTACATGAAATGCATCATTTGGGAAATGCTGGATAAATTACTATCCACCTCCCCCATTTATCTACATCTTATTAATCAGATATATTCTTTGAAACAAATTTTGGAGAAATTTGCTTTGGATGAACCCAGATGTGTACAGACACAATCCAGTATAAAGTTTGTAGAAGAGGGAGAAAAACACTAAGCATTTTTTTAATTTGGTAAAAGCTAGAGCT
Organism: Babylonia areolata; assembly: GCF_041734735.1. Classification (NCBI taxonomy): domain Eukaryota; kingdom Metazoa; phylum Mollusca; class Gastropoda; order Neogastropoda; family Buccinidae; genus Babylonia; species Babylonia areolata. The sequence continues at coordinate 38,213,406 of NC_134878.1, forward strand.
AATGGGAAAATCATGGACGATTAAAAAAAATTGCCAAGGAGAGACTATCACCTTGCAGGAGAAAAACGATGGAGGAACAAGTACTCTTTTTGGTAGAGGTGCGGAGATTCTGATGCAGCAAGAGCGAATGAGTTTATGCGCGACGCCCAAATGCCAAATTTAACAGAAGAACAAAAGAGCAACCTTGACACAGAAATCTCTCTTAGTTTAGTACCATCACCCGGGCCGGATGGAAGTACATTTAAGTTCTTAAAGTTTTAGTGCTAGACTTGATTCTTATAACTCTGCTCATCAACAGAGAGAGATGTCAATGACACAAAATCAAGCTGTTATCACTCTTTATTTACAAGGGAAAAGAACTTCCCTTTCTAACTGGCAATATATCTCTCTTACTAATACTGACTATAACTTACTTGCCAAATGTTCTGCTATACGTCTGTCAAAATATATAACAATCCAACTGGGGTTATGAAAGACAGAAAAATGCGTATATTGATTCGATTAATTATGGTACTCCTGAAATGATGAACATTTCTTCCGGCAATGGCGAGGATGTGAGCAGATTGTTGGGCTCTCTCAGTTTGTTGTGTTATTCACGGGTGTTCAGAGTTTAAGGAACAGTTTCATCCCGTGAGAATTTCCATAGATGTTTCACGGATGTTTCATGCTCTTCAGTGTGTGAGATGTTCCTTTTTTCAAGAAATGTTAGCCAAATTGTGAACTGATCGTTGGTGTGTTAACCAAGATGGCGTTTTCAAGTGTTGTTTTTCGTTGTGAAAAAAAAGCTTCGTGTGTTGAAAACGCGTTCAGTAAGTGATTTTTGTCACCAATGTCGTGCCATGTTTGGCAAGCTCACCGTTAGTCGACAGCGACGATGATAAGAGACAATGTATTGAGGCAAATTCTAGTTTCACTGACTCTGAAACAACAATCATAAGCCCTGCGTTTCTGACTAGCACCATTTTGGAATCGGATTCAACAATGACAGGAGAGGGAACACAGATGTCAGTGAAAGAGGAGGTGAGGGCTGCACTAACTGATCCAGAGATTATAAGATTGTTTACAAAAAGCTTAGCTTCCGAAGTGGCGACTGCTTTGGGGAAAGAGATTTCAGCTTTGAAAGAAAAACTTTCTGAAAAAGACATTGAAATACAATCTTTGAAAGACAAAGTGGATGAACTAGAACAGTATAGCAGACGGAACGCAATACGAATGAATGGTGTACCGGAGGTTGATGGAGAAAACAGAGACAAAATAGCAGAGAAAATTGCAAAAGAAATTGGTGTCGACCTGGACAGCTGTATGATCGACCGATCACATCGTGTGGGAAGAAAGAATGACAGGGGGTGTCGGTAATCGAGCTATCATCGTCAAATTCTCCTCGTACCGTTGTAAACACCAAGTTATGGCAGCGAAGAACAAACTTTCCAAAGTAAATCCACGCATTCTGTTTGCCGCGCCTGCCCCTACAACTGCCGCCGCTGCTGTCCAGGCTCCAGCCGCCCGTCTGTACATCAACGATGACCTGACCAAGACAAGGGCGGACATCGCTGCTGCCGCCAGGGCCAGCAAGAAGAAAGGAAAGATTTCCGAGACATGGACCAAAGACGGAGTGGTGTTCGTAAAGATTGGGGAAACAACACATCGTGTAACCACTCAACGCCAGTTTTACGCTCTCTTCTGACTATTCGTCGTAAATTGTGACACAGCCATCTACTTCACGGTGATTTATCCGATTTTTCAATGATTGTGATTACCTGATTGTGTGTGTGTGTGTGTGTGTGTGTGTGTGTGTGTGTGTGCATGTGTAGGCCTGTGTGTGCCCGCACGCGCGCGCACCTGTGTGTGTATATTGAGCACGATTGTTATGACTCTTTGAGAGGTTGAGCATGACTGTCATGACTTTGATTAACAAACAAATTAAGAGAGAGGCAGAGACACAGATCGAGTGTCCATCGCCCCACCAGCAGCACATGTGCCACGCCTCCCACAGCGGTGCAAGCGCACTGTTAACCGGGCCGCGGCGGTGCGAGATGCACCCACGTGATAGGCCCGACATTACATACATGTTTCAAACAGCTTTGCATGTTAAGTTGTTTCAGTAACTTTGCTGTACTAACCTTGTGAGCCATCTATATTTGAATATATATCGATAGGATATTCGGTTGTCTCATGTTCTGTACCAGACTTGAAATAACTTTGGTCTCGTTTGGCTACGTTTTGCAAAAGTTTGGAGTAAATGCAAAACCTCCGTGCATAAGTTTTAAAAAAATCATAATATGGCCTTTTTTTTCTTCTTTAAAAAAAAACACATATTGATGCCCATCGCATTGTGCTTGATATTGGAAATGTGTATGGGTGTGTGTGCGTGTGTATGCGCACACGCGCACGTGTATGCCCGTGAGTGTGTACGTGAACGTGTGTGTGTCGGGTGATAAGTGTGTGTGTGTATGTCACATACAAAAGAGTAAAAGTATACATATCATAACTTTAGCATACCATGTGGATATTCTTAATGCATGTGCATATATACTTTTGACTTTACACTGGCTGTGGTTATGTACGGGACTAAAGCGGAGATGACTCTCAACTATCTGTACATGAATCTTTCAAAAAATTGAGACGTGTTGGTGCAATTTCTGAAGTTTGAATGTTTATAGACAATGCTCAGCTATCTGTACAGGATGCTGCAGCTGGAAAACTAAAGGAAAAATCCTCCTTTAACTTGGTTTCGGATTCCCCCCCTCCCCCTTCCAGCGCATATAAGTGCACTCCTGTGACATACAGTGATACATATATTATATTATCGAATCAATTGACACATTGACACTGGTGCAACGGCTGTAAATGGAATGTCCATGGATAAGTCCCCATATTATTTTATGATGGAAAAGGCTATGTATGATTTTGACATATTTTGGTCGTATATACGTGTGTGTATGCGTATGTGCATGAACGCGCGCGCGCGTGTGTGTAAGCATGTTTGTGCATGGTATGTGTGTGCGTGTGTGTTTGTGTGCGTGTGTTTGTAAGCATGCGTGTGTGTATGCATATGCATATGTTTATGTATGTGTGTTTGTGTGGAGACATGACAGTGTTATGCATCATAACCTTGCAAATGGTTTAATGTATAGCTATTGTAACCCGGAAATAGCATAACACATCGCCTTGTCACAAACTGGACATTTTCGAAATCATACCTGGATCCTGGAATGTGTGCTGTTACGAATGTAAACCATCCCTTGCACGTGCGCCCACAGTCGTTCATGAAAGGGCATGCAAGCGTGCTTACATGTGTGTGTGTGTGTGTGTGTGTGTGTGTGTGTGTGTGTGTGTGTGTGTGTGTGCGTGCGTGTATGTGTGTGTGTGTGTGTGTGTGTGTGTGTGCATGTGTGTGTGTGTGTGTGTGTGTGTGTGTGTGTGTGAGAAAGAGAGAGAGGGAAGGCGTGTTTGATTTACTGTGAACAGTTAACTGGAACACAACGTTTTCTGTAAGACTGTGCAGAAGAGATGAGAATATGCATTTTTTTTCAGTATATTCATGTGTTAAACATATTAATGAATCTGAACACTTTCACTTTTTTTTCCCCAGTTAAAATGCTATGTGATCACAACTTGGCTTGAGGGAGATCCATATCATGCTTGTGCTCATCTGTCGCTGAGCTATTTTTTTTTGTTTGTTTACTTGATTTGTCTTTATATTGCATATTGCTGAAATTGTCCACTTTATCTTCATTCTTACTAGATATTAAAAATAGCTTAATATGTATGCACTTTCTTACGATATCTTCTTCACCCTTAGAGAGATTACACTCCAAATGAACACAATCCAATGCCCTGTTTTCCTGTTCTCCATTCTGCAGAGTGTTGTCACCTAATGGCTGTTGACATCAGTGTCTACAGGGCCAGGGTTGGTTTCTTCTATTCTGTTGCTAGGGCCTCGAGTTGCATTGTACTCACCGATATACGAATGGTATTACCTTGTATTATTTTAACATGTTTTAGGAATGAAAATCGTGTAAGTTTAGCTATTTTTGTGCACTTTTTTGTTGATACATATACTTTAATCATTAATAGAGAAGCCTATATCAAATGTATGAACAGAACCAGTGGTAAAGACTGTAACAGTTGTGACATTGCAAGATACATAGTTTTCTTCTTCTTCATGTTTTTTATATTAGCAAGTGACATTGAACTTAACCCAGGACCAGCTGTAGGTGGAGAGCTCCGTGCCATACATATCAATGTTCAAAGTCTAAGAAATAAGATTGACATTCTAGACGTGGAATTAAGCAATTGTGATGTGATTACTGTTTCCGAAACATGGCTTTCGGATACCGTTTGTAACAACGACATACTACTGACTAATTTTCCCCCACCTTTCAGACGAGACCGGCCAAATGACCCTCACGGTGGTGTTGCAATTTATGTAAAACAATCTCTATATTGTAAAGTACGCCACGACCTCTCAGTACCTGACTTAGAAGCTGTGTGGATAGAAACAAAACTTGATCAGACAAGTTTACTTATTGGGTCTTTTTATCGTCCTCCTAATTCACCAGTAAATTATTGGCAATTAATTAGTGATAGTATTAATAAAGCAAACAGTACGTCAAGTAAGTTCGTAATATTTGGAGATTTTAATACTGACTTCTTGAACAGACCATCACAGCACTTCCTTGACATATTAAACCTATATGACTTGCATCAATTGACCAACCAACCTACACGGGTGACTGAAACTACCAGTACTTGTTTAGATTTGATAATAACCCAAAGTCCACAAATCATCCAATCTGTTGATGTCTTATCCCCCATCTGTAGTGACCACAGTGTTCCTTGTGTTTCTATAAAGAATTCAGTTACTGGAAAAACTTCATTTAAGAGGACTATCTATAACTACAAGAAGTTAGATGTGGAAAAATTACAACGTTTACTATTAGGGATTAATTGGGATATTGTATTGTCCAAGGAAACTGTAGATGAAAGTGCAGAACTGTTTAGTGAAATTTTACTTGATATCGCTAAATCATGCATGCCTTTCAAGCAGGTTAAAATCTGCTCTGGTAATACACTATGGAAGACCGATGAAATTATATTCTTAATTGAACAACGTAAAGACCTCCACAAGAAAGCAAAAAGAAGCAATTTGCCAGGAGACTGGCAAAGTTTCCGTCAGTTTAGGAATTTCGTAGTATCAAAAGTTAGAAATAGGAAAATCGAATACTTAGAAGAATTGAATAAAAAGGCTTCTGATCCTTCACAATTTGGTAACAAAAATTGGTGGCACTTGGTTAAGTCGTTTATGAGTAAGAAGGGTGTCGATTCAGATGAAATACCACCGTTATTATTTAACGATAAGATGTACTACACAAATAAAGATAAAGCTAACATATTTAATGGATATTTTGTTAAACAGTCTACGATAGAATCTAGCAATAGTACTCTTCCAGTCATCCCTCAGTTAGAAACTGAAATATCTGAATTAAGTTTAACAGTCCCAGAAGTGACTGAGGTATTACAAACATTAAATAAAAACAAAGCAGCTGGGCCAGATCTTATACATAACAGATTACTCACTGCATCTGCCCACATTATATCTGAACCACTAACCAAACTATTTAATAAATGTTTGGATCAAGGCAGGTTTCCATTGCTTTGGAAAATCGCACATGTGACACCTTTATATAAAAAAGGTGAAAGGGAGCTGTGCTCAAATTACCGTCCCATCTCATTATTAAGCTGTATAGGTAAAGTACTAGAAAAATGTATTCACAGACACGTATATCACTATCTTACAATAAATAGTATCATTACACATGCACAATCTGGATTTATTCCTGGTGATTCAACTGTTAACCAATTAATAAATATTTATGATGATTTATGTGGTGCTTATGACCAAGGTATCCCGACCCAAGTTGTATATTTTGATATTTCAAAGGCTTTTGATCGGGTGTGGCACGCGGGTCTTTTATTAAAGTTAAACGCCATTGGTATACGTGGCAAATTACTAGACTTCTTTCAAGACTATCTGTCACAACGATTCCAGACTGTAGTGTTAAGGGGTGAAAAATCAGATTTACAGTTAGTACCTGCAGGTGTTCCACAGGGATCTGTACTGGGCCCTCTGCTTTTTCTAGTGTATATAAATGACATAATTACAGATATTGAACCTGTTATAAAACTTTTTGCTGATGACACTAGTTTATATTTAGCACTTTCAGATCCACATATTAGAGCAGAAATAATTACCTCTGATTTGGAGAGAATTGTGGAGTGGGCAAATAGATGGAAAGTAAAATTCAATGAAGGAAAAACAGATCTGCTAAATATAATCCGTGTTAATCAGCAAGCCTTACCCTTGGTATTCAATGAGAACATCCTTCAAAATGTCAGTACGCATAAACACCTTGGCGTCATTTTACAAGATGATTGTAAATGGGGGGAACATATTAACGGTATTGCCAATAAGGTAAGAATGTTGATTTCTTGCTTGAAATATTACAAATATAAATTAAACAGAAAAGCTTTAGAGACCATGTATAAATCATTTATTTTACCTCATTTTGATTACGCAGATATTCTGTGGGATAATTGCAGTGATGCTCAGTCAAACATGTTAGAATCACTTCATTTAGAAGCTATAAGAATCATAGTAGGAGCAGTAAAAGGAACAAGTCATACAAAATTGCATGAAGAGTCAGGTTTATGTTCTTTAAAGGAACGTAGACAAAGACACAAACTAATACAATATCACAAAATGGTGGATGGTAACTGTCCAAACTACTTGTCTGACCTCACACCCCCTCTAGTTTCAGCTAATAATCCTTACCACAGATGAAGACGACTTGAGAGAGCTGTGCCACATTGTAAAACCAACTTATACTCTGATTCATTTATTCCATCTACAACCAAACTATGGAACAGTGTCCCTGATAACATAAAATGTAGTGATTCTTTAAGCCTGTTAAAAAGATATCTTTCCTCTAGTGACACAGCCGTCCCCCCACATTATTACATTGGTAACAGAGAAGAACAAATTCATCATTGTAGACTTCGCTTAAATATGAGTAATCTTAACCAAGATTTGTTTGATCGTCATCTTCGACCGGATACAAATTGTTCTTGTGGATATCCTGCAGAGACAGTTGAACACTTTCTTTTACACTGCCCAAATTACAACAATATAAGAGAGAATACAATTGCTACTCTCCCTGCAAATAGTACAAACTTAAATACGTTATTACGAGGTGACCGAGTTATTAGTTCCCTTGAGAATGAACACATATTCTTGACTGTACAAGACTTTATTGAACAATCAAAAAGATTCAAGTCTTAAAAGATTCACAATGAAATATTCTCTGCAGTTATAGTAAACAGTTATTTTGATGAATGGCCCCGGTTTCACTCTGTAATCTCTCTCTCTCTCTCTCTCTCCCTCTCCCATTGCATTACTCCTTAGGTGATGTTCACTTTCCAGTGTGTTATTATTGTTGCTACTATGTTAGTATTAGTATTATCATTAATATTTTCATTGTTGTTGTTGTCAGTGGTAGTTGCGGTAATAGTAGTTTGGGGTTTTTTTTTTGGTGTTTTTGTTGTTGTTGTTTTTTCTTGTTTAGTTTAGTTGTCTTGCACTTCAACCTTCTTTTCATTGTCAAATAATGTATTTTCGCCATTGCGTTTATGTATTGCTTGTTGCATATGAACGAGCACGATATAAGCTCATGCTTGTTGTTGCTCAAGTCTTATTGAACGCTGTATTGCACCTTGTTTCTTGATATTAAAAAATGTTTAAACCAAATGATGAACACATTAGACAAGCAAAGTATATTGCTAACAGTTGATTACCGAATTGCTTTTGATTCCACCTAAAAAAAAATTCATAATTTGGGTTTTCAAGCGTTTTTGATTTGGGACCTATTTTGCATAGGTGTTTACTGCTAATACAGAGAGTTGTATTACTTATATAGGATGGTTATCGGGGAGTTGTTCAGTTATTTCAGGAACAAGATAGGGCTGCCCACCTTCTCCATTAATCTTCATAATTGCTGTGGAGATGTTAGCCATTATAATTAGAAATGACACACAGGTAAAAGGTCTGGAATTACCAATTGCATCTAAGACTCACTCCTGCTACTCTTCCAAAATACTGTTATATGCTGAAAGATTTGGCTTAGGAAGATTAATTTACTTACTAGCAAGTGTTCTGAACTTTCACACTTTGAATTTTTTTTAATAAAATAAAGCAAAACTGAGGCAATATAGCTTGGTCCAAGAAAGAACTGTACTGAAACATATTATGACTTAATATGGAACTAGTACCAACGTTAACACAGTTGGAATTGTGACTCAGTGCCTGCCTCGCTTTTTGAGGAAAACTGGTCTATGGGATTAAAAAAAAAAACCCAGTAGATTACAGTCTCATGGTCTTGAAGAAATTTAAACACAAGCGGAAAAATATGTGTAATTAAGACATGTTTTATATCCCATTTTACCTATGTCTTGCTGTCCTTGGTTCTCCCTACTCGTGTACTTATAAGCTGGTTGCGTTGCTGTTTCCATTCATCAGGAAATCGAAATATAAAAATAACACTGAAAATGACTGAAGATGATTGACATGAAAACAATGCAGCTATAAGCCATAAACCATAAATGTTTGAGAAATAACTCCAGAATAATTTTCAGAAAGAAACGTTTATTCTTTCAAGACTGGGCTTCTGCAGGAATTTGTTTCATTTCAGATGTAGTGAAAGATCGTTATTTAGTGTCTTTTCAACACATGTCAAACGGTTGGCCGAAAGCAGACACGTCAGTTCGAATACAATGCTGTCTGCACTGCCCTGCACGCACTTACTGCTGAATCACTAATAATTTATATTTCAATAATAAATATCATCAACTGACTAAATGGACACTTTTAAATTGCCGCTCAGATTATATGGCATTGACTTATGAACGCATCAACGATCCAACCATGTGCTAATATTTTCTGGCATCGGAAATAATGGCTAGTTTTGATAGGTCATCATTGGCTAATAGCAGATAAATGTACCCAAGAAGTAAGACTTTAATTGTTGCACTGGGAGCTACTACACAATATTTACCCCACAAATATTCTCTTGTTCAAGATGGGTCCAAGAAATTCAGTTAGATGTTCCTATTGTGCAGAAAATCTTGAACACCTTGTGGGGGGATTTGTTCAAAAAAAAAATTTTTTTAAGGTCTGGAACCTGTGCACAGGTCTCTCTTCGAGAAACAGATTGCAGCCCTGAGAACGGAAAGGGCACTTTTGTTTAGAATGAAAATAATGTAATTTTTAAAATGGTTATTTGTAATTTTGATATGGACATGGTTTTGATGTGATTGCTTTCCTTGGAAACAACATGAAGTTACGAAAAAAGTTTCTTCGCTTCTGAAAGAAAAAGAAAAAAATATCTTCACCAATAAAAGATACCCTTTTCTGGGCGAAAGGGACGAACTAACACACACACACACACACACACACACACACACACACACACAAACACACACACAACTCGAATTCAAACCCAAATTCGAACATTGTGTACAGTGTGCCCATCCACTTTTCTTTTCACGTGCTGTTTTGATTATGCCTCGCGTATTCAGTGTAACTTTTCACCATATTTCATTCACGTGCTGTATTCAGTGTACCTTTTCACCATCTTTCTTTTCACGTGCTGTATTCAGTGTACCTTTTCACCATCTTTCTTTTCACGTGCTACCATACTTTGACCACTGTTGTATTCACAATGCCTTTCACGTGCTACTATAATCATGCTGTGCATCATCGGTTGTTGTTGCGTGTGATTGATGTGTGCAGGAATATACTCTTACTCTCTCTTGTTGGGGAGAACAGAAGCAGTGTCAACAAAATAACATAAGATATGGAGCATACAAGGTGAAAATAAATTCATGGGGAAAACATGTTGATAATCCGTCGGTAGTTTTCAATACATTTTTTTTTAAAGTTATCTCATAATGAACATGTTTCTGGGTGTGACATTAATCTAATCTACGTATCCTTTTATTCAAACCGTAGAGGAAATCCTGATATAAAAAGATTTATGGAAAAACTATGCCATTTTTCTAAGCCTTCTTGCATTTTGAAATCCCTCCAACCTCATAAACTGGGATTGCGGTATGTTTTTCATCATATCTGGTCTGATCAAGTCGTATTTGTGGCATTTAAAACACATATGGTTTTCATCCTCTTGTTTGTTAGGAGAGTAAAGACAGTCATCGTTTATTATTTCAACGTTCCTTGCATAACGATTTTTATGTGTTTTCAGATCACTTATATTTAACCTTAATCTTGTCATTATTTCTCTAAAACTTTTTTGACATTTCACATCCAGATGATTATCTGCATTTTGTATTGTATTGTATTTTGTACTGTACCTTTTTGTCACGACAGATTTTTCTGTGTGAAATTCGGGCTGCTCTCCCCAGGGAGAGCGCGTCGCTGTACAGAGAGCGCCACCCATTTTTTTTGTATTTTTTCCTGCGTGCAGTTTTATTTGTTTTTCCTATTGAAGTGCAAACGTGCACGCACACTCACACACGTACACACACACACACCAAATACACCCACACATAAATACACCTCTCTTGCATAAACACGAATGTAGTCTTAAACACACACGAAATACACGCGCACCCATAAACTCTGACACAAACAAGCACACAACAATCTCATACACGCATGCAAATATGAACAGACGCACACAACAACAACAATAATTTTTTATCCATTTGAGTCGGCCAGCTAAAAACCTAAATAAAACAAAAATTACTCAAGCCTCCTGTGATATTGACATACCATGATCTGTGAGAAACGGCTATCATGCTTTGCCCACAAGCTTCTACCCATCTCTCCTCTGCCCGCTTTAATTTTCTTTTCTTCTTTTTTAACCAAGGGGATTCTCGAAGGAGGGAGCAGGACAGGGGAGACAACCGCTGCAGGCGTCATGGACAAGAGCTGGGCCCTCAGCCTAACAAACTAGCGTCCCCTTCTCAGACCTCCCTCCATCATCCTTTGCTCGCCACTACCACCAGTCTGGAGTGTCAATTAAGGTAACAACCGCAGGCAGGGAACCCCCATGTGTAGCCGCCTCGGTACCCCTGCCCCCACCCCCTCCAACGTGGCAGACTCCAATTTAACGAGCCTCTTGGAAGAAATGGTGGCAGACCTCTATCTCATACGTACTTGATGACTGACGACAAAGGCAGGGGAGGGCAGCCTTTGAAGCCCGAGGCGCTAGATAAAAACAACAACAAAACACAAAAACAAGAGAGGCAAGGCCTTCAAGACTCACTTTTGATACACTTTAAAAACAAAAATCAAATCGTTAAAATGCGTTCCGTCTTTGTTATTATAAAGCTTCGGGTTTAAAAAAATAAAAAAAAAAAAAGAGAGAGAGAGAGAGAGAGAGAGAAAGAAAGAAAAAAGAAGTCCTGACGGCAGATTTGAACCCTGCATGTTCGGGTGAGAAGAAACTGTCTTACTCATTACACTATCGCGGCTCCTTAACTGACGTTCAAAAATTTAATATTTAAACATGCTTTTTCTAAGGGCGATAAATCGATCACGGTATTCACAGTGAGAACGCTGTTTAGATCATATTCTGGTGTATCCTGGGCATTGAAAAAAATCTTTAAGGGCAATTAAAAATTCTTTTTAAGTCCGCGGTAAAGGAGACGTGGCCATCGCTGCAATCACAAAGCAACATTTAGCCGTTTTCTCTGGATCTAGATAAATGTACAAGTTTAATTACACCCGCTGGGAATGTACGACACGGTCAATTCAATTTCACTTTTATGTTCATTCTAGTTTTATAACTTAAAGTTGATGTGAAAATTGAGTATTCTGTTAAACTAATAACATGTAGAGACAAGTACTTCTAAACGTTGTATGAAGTGAAAAGGACTTCATTTTCAGAAAAGTCAAGACTGGAAATTTTTACGTTTCATCAAGGGTATTAACTCTCACGGTTTATTATTTTCAACTGTGAATTATTTGAACGGTGTTGATATTTTTTATGGCAGTTTGGGGCATAGTCCAGTAAGTGATGAGGCGTTCACAAATCTTTCTCTGAATAAATATTTAACTGTCTCCTTCAACTTTCCATCACATGTTATCGTGTATTGTCGATTGTATATAGGATTGAACGGGCAGTTCAACAACTTGAAACAAAAAGGAGGAGTTTGTACTATACTCCATGTTTGGTGATACATATACTAACCATGTCAAACTGATGCAAACTAGGCCTATCGGTTTGCTCTGCTTGGCCAAATTTCGCGCAGCTAACAGTGAAAAGACAACCCATCTTGCCCGGTCCGCTCTCAGCCAATCAAACGCCTCTAAAAGCTATAAGCGCTGAATCATTCCGTGGCCATCGAGAAAAATGCCCCATGAGAACCACGGCAGAGACGCGGGGACGGACGGGCTGGCATTCGAGTTTGACATGTAAGTATATGTATCACCAAACATGGAGTATAATACAAACTCCTCCTTTTGGTGTCATATACTGTACAATGTCAAACTGATGCAGAATTTAAAGCAAATGGAGGAGGGCAACGCCTACTGGTTCGTATGGGGAGCCCTTGTAACCAAGACGGCAGTGTTAGTCATGACAAAGGAAATCCCCTTGGAACCGTCAGCCCTGGTCATACGGAAATCCCTGAGGTAGAAGTTGATGAAGGGATTTTCAGACCGCCAGAAGGCTGTCTCCAAGACATGCTGCAGTGGCACTGAGTGCTGGAAAGCAGCCGAAGTAGCTATGGCCCACACTTCGTGAGCTCTGGAATAAGACAGCTGATATCCCTGTCAGAATGAGAGTAGGCTCTACGAATGACTTGGGAAGCGGGAAATGGTGCCTGCAGCGATGTCTTTCTTGTAATTCTCATTGAGGGAGATGAGAAGAAGCCTCTGAGAAAAACGCCTATGACCTATCCCAATAGTATTTGAGACACCAAACAGGGCAGAGATGCCTATCCTCATCATCTTGGGCGAGAATTTCAGACAAAGGTCTGACCCTCAGAGAGGGGGAAGGGACCTCAGGGTCTTGGTTCTTAGCCAGAAACTCTGGAAGGAAACGAAGAGCGATGGAACCATCTCTGTGGAAGGCCAGATCTTGTGGCATTCCACTAAGACTATTGAATCTCGCTTCTACGACGGCCTGTGGCCAGCAACAGAAGGAAAGTGGTCTTGAGGGTGAGTAAGTCGAAAGGAATAGTCCCCAATGGCTCAAAGAGTTGTTTTCGAATGAAATCCAGCACCAGGAACAAGTCCCACAGGGGCACTCTTCTGGGGTTTCTAGCTTCCTTCAGAGAGGCACCCCTAGCCACCTCTCTGAGCAGGAAATCCGCTTCAAAGGCGGGACCACCTAGCTGTTTGATTGTGGTACAGATGGCAGACCTGTACCCTCGCACAGAACTAGCAGACAGGTTGAGAACTGAGGAGCAGTGAGCCAGAAAGTTGGCCAGCTGCATGCTCGTAGGGTTAGTATGGGGACCGTCTTGAGCCGTACACCACCGCAACCATTTCTTCCAGCGAAAGTCATACAGTCTCAGTTCCCTCCCTCCTTGCTTTGGTGACTATGGAGAGGAGGTCAGAGGAGGCACCCCCCTGGGTAAGCGCAGCCAACACAGAGGCCAACCGAGGGGTTGAAGACTTCAATGGTGATGCTGACAGTTCCAACCGCACAGCAGCCATGCGTGCAGGTGCAGCAGTTGAGGATTGGAATGAGGAATCCCTGAACGAGGCTGCCTCAGCAGATGAGGTTTGGACAATGTGTCAGGGACTGAAGGTCCAGATACCAGGGCTGGGCTGGCCATTTCGGCGCAATGAAAATCAGCTGTGGGCGTTCCAATCTGGCTTTCCGTATCACCTTGGACAGAATTGGACAGGGAGGAAACGCACAGGCAATCAGACTGCTCCAGTCTAAAGAGGGAGCATCCACTGCCCATGCTTCTGGACCGGCGACTGGAGAGACGTAAGTGGGAAGTCTCTTGTTGAATTTTGTGGCAAAGAGGTCCACCATCGGCCGAAACCACTGTTCCCACACCACCCCCTGAAGAGTGTCCTTGTCCAGGGTCCACTCTGTGTGGATGACACTCGGACCTGCTCAGAGCATCTGCCAAGATGTTGGCTTTTCCTGCTATGTGTCTCGCTGAAAGTGCAATGCCCTTGCTGTGGCACCAACGGAGGAGAGTCTCGGTCCGCAGGGAGAGGTCTGCCAATGCGCTCCCCCCCCCCCCACGCCCCCCCTCTCCCCTTTGTTCACGTAACATACGACCGTCATATTGTCCGTGAACACGCGGATGGTCTTGCCAGTGGCCTCCCCCATGAAATGCAGGAGAGCCCTGTGAACTGCATCCAGTTCCAGAACATTGATGTGGCATAGGCGCTCCTCCGGGGACCAAGTCCCTGCTGCATGGAGTCAGCCCATGTGGGCTTCCCAGCCCAGGGAGGAGGCGTCTGTGAAGAGTGCCACCTGAAGAGTAGGTGGGGCTATAGGCACCCCCTGTGTCCAAAGAGGGGTGGTTAGCCACTCTGCTTTCACCACTCGCCCAGACATATCTGGGTATCCCATGGCTGAGTGCTCTGGGACCACCGTAGCCTCAGTGCCCTCTGAACAGGGCGCTTGAGAACCCTGCACCACCTTGATAAACAGGAAAGGGGCAATGGACAGACTAAATGGGAGGGCCGAGAACTGGAACACCTTGTCCCTCCACACGAACCTCAGGTATTGACGGGATGCCAGATTGATGAAGATATGAAAATAAGCATCTTTCAGATCGACAGAGGTAGCCCAATCGCCCTGTTGAATGGTCTCCCGAATCTGTGCCTGTGTGTCATCTTGAATTTAATTTTGGGGAGGAATTTGTTGAGGGGGACACAAGTCCAAGACTGCTCTCCACCCTCCCAAGACCTTAGGAATCACGAACACCGGCCGTAAATACCGGGGCCCAGGTTCGAGAGTTGAGATTTCGCCCCTATGAGGAGTAGGTGCGATATCTCTGTCTCTAAGATGCTCTCCTGCTCCGCCGAGCTGGGCACATAAGGAGGAGGAGTGGATCTTAGAGGGGGGCAGTCCTCCGCCCAAGGCAGCATGTACCTCAACTCTAGCACAGACACAATCCAGTTGTTGAGTCCCAGAGCACGCCACTGATGTGCATGCCAGGACAAGTTTCTTACTTGGAGGGGCTGAACTGGCAGTGCTGAATCGGGGCCCAGTCATTGGGGTGGGGGTGCTGCCTTCTGGCCTTGGGCATGGCCGGTCGCCTTGGTGGGGAACATGTGGACCATAGGTCCAACCATGCATTGGATGGTGGGTACCACACCTTCTCAGTGAGGGCATTCCTGGATGCATGAGGGACCCATGAGTGCTGTGAGGGGACAAACACCCACTCATCTCCCTGTAGGACCGAGGGCTGGGTAGGTGGGAACTGCAGGCTCCCCCGGGCCGAGAGGGGCCCCTTGGCAGCCGTCGGTCCTGACAAGGAGGCCGTTGTGACCGTGGAAGTCACCTGTGGGTTGACAGAGGCCCGATTTGTGGACTGAGTGGCAATATTGGTCGAGGAGCTCGACCTGACCGACAAGAAGTCAATCCCACTTGTCGGGGCTGAGTGTGTCACCCTGTGAGATGTGCTGGGTTGGGTCCGGTGGGGAGCCCCTGGTCCTCCCGGCAACCCAGCGTGCACCATAGGTGCGCCCCAGTACAGGTAGAATGGGGGTAACCACCCTTGGGCACCAGCCATCCTGTTACCCCAACCCCAAGGGCACCTTGATCTCCATGAAGGAAAAAACCTGGCCAAAGGAGGTCAAGTCCGACTTGGGTGTCAGTCCCGCCAGAAGACGAGCGGGCTGACTGCCCGGAACCGCCTGACACGCGCGGGCCTCCCCCAGCATGGGAGACCGGCCGGGTAGCGGGGAGACCTGCAGAGCAGGTGGCCATGCGCCCCAAATCCCCTCCCGTGGGGAGACTGGGGTGGCTTGGCCAGGGGTGGGCAAAGTAGAGGTCCCCCCCCCCTCCCCCCGGAACCAAAATTTTCTCCCCCCCAGGAGATGGCAGAGAAGGGAGGAGGGGGAACAGCAATGGGGCCCCTGAGGGCCGTCTCTGAGTGGGGACCTGGGTAACAGCAGGGCGCGGCCTCCCCTTTGGGAGTTCACGCCTAGCCGCGAGTCCCCACCGCCAAGAGAGGACTTGCCACTCTCCCCCCTTTCCCTGCCTCGCGCTGGGACACCTCGGGAGGCGACGCTTGTACCCCTTTCCCCACGGTCCCCTTCATGACCGTTTTACTGGTACGAGTGTCGCCTCTGCGATCAGCGTCTAAAGACGCATCGCTGCAGTCCTTATCAGGAGGAATCATGAGCTCCAGGCCTGGGAGAGTCTCTTGCCGGGTCTCGATCCCAGTATCATGATTCCTGCCGTCGTGGGATGGCATACCAGGCATGGTACCCGCGCTTAGGCACCCAGCGAAAATCCGATCCCAAACAGAGAAAGGGAAGACAGGATCGACTTAGAGGTATAGAAAAACAAAATAAACACAAGCCGCATGCAGCAAAATCAGGCCAAATGAATACGCTTAATAACCAAAAAAAGCGTAAGATGAGCCAGAGAGTAAACCTGACAAGATGGCGTGGACAGCCTTGGCCAAAGGAATGATTCAGCTTTTAGAGGCGTTTGATTGGCTAAGAGCGGGCAAGACGGGTCGTCTTTTCACTGTTAGCCGCGTGAAATTTGGCCAAGCAGAGCAAACCGATAGGCCTCGTTTGCATTAGTTTGACATGGTATAGTATATGACACCAAATTGCGTTCTTCACGTTCGTGAGGAATATGAGCACACGCTTTGAATATGTATAAACATGTGTACGCATTTGATTTTTGCCCATGACCTTCAGGGCTCAGCCAACAGATCTATAAAGTCCACTCGTAGTATTGATTTTAGTATTTTCCGAAAAAGACTACTTGGGCGAATGAACATAGTGAAAGCCCTGTTCACTGAGAGTAAAACACACAAGCTTTTTAAGTATCGAGTGCAATTTCAAAATGTAATGTTTAAGATGAGAAAGATCAGTTTAAAGCAAATTAACCCCCCTAGCATTAATTACAGACTGATTTCCCTTTTTTACTATCTTCACCAAGGACATACACCAGAAATATAACTTCCGTGCTTAGCAAAAGAAGTTCCTGTTTGAACAAAAAATAATAAAAATGACTGATCTTGTTGTTGTGTCAGAATATCAGATCAAAGTGCCAAGTTTAGAGAATAAAAAAAATATAAACATTAAATTCAGTTGGCATATAATCTGGCTTCTTTTTTTTTTTCTTTTTTTTTGTGCCCATCCCAAAGATGCAATATCGTTTTAAACAAGATGACTGGAAAGAACTGATTTTTTTTCCTATTTTAATGCCAAATTTGGTTTCAACTGACAAAGTATTTGCAGAGAAAATGGCAATGTTAAAGTTTACCACGGACACACACAGACAACCGAACACCAGGTTAAAACAGAATCACTTTGTTTACACAAGTGAGTCAAAAACGAACGCATGCCTGTTGTCAGGATATACATGAGGGTGAAATCAATACAACTGGAAGGGACATGGTCTACCTTGCGTGCCCATCCAATTAGCAGCGTTTTGATTGGCAAAACTGGTAACGGTTTGGGGACACTTCATAGTGGATGATCTGTACTTTATGGAAGGGAGGAAGCGGGAGAGAAGGCTGCAGAGATAGGCAGGAGTAGGGGGTGGGGCGCATGGGGGAGGTTATTATACTTGTGTGTGTGTGTGAGTGTGGGGGGTTGCTGAAGTCTTGGCAGCTTTTCCATGAGGTCATCACTTAATCATCACCTCAGACATCACTGTGCATCACATCCCCAAGCCATAGGTGGATGGGTTAAAAAGTTAATCAGAAAGGGGCAGAGAAAAAATCAAGCTGCTGGGGAGTCGTTTATCGATCATCTCATAATTATTCACAGCGCTTTTTTTTTTCTGGCATACACGCACATTGTTTTTTTATCAGAGTGTCTGATTTTGAAGGAATGGTGTGGACCAAAACTTCGATTGCACAGTACATAGAAACAAATCAGCTTCAAAAGTGCAAATAGGTTCATTTTTAATGGTTTCGAGCTAAGAAAAATATTCTAACTGGACCATGATAAGGGGTCAGACACAAGACACACACACTCTCAACTCTCTCCCTTCAAAGCCAAACAAAAAATATATAAAACGGCCACACAGGCAAATAACACGACAGAATTGACAGCTAGCATCCATCCCAGAGTTCACAATTTCATTACCTCATTGCCAGAGAAAATCTGCACAGACAGTACATCACAGACTGCAGAACAGAAAAAGTGTCAAAGCTTGCTTGAAAAAAAGGGGGATGCACTGGGAAGGCAGAAAAAGCAGACAAGGAAGGAAGAAAAAGGCAGAAATATAGAGAGCAATACAACTGAGGAAATTTCTAGCACTGAATATCCAGAAACGGGGATTCTGAATACTGAAAGACTCCCACAGAGGAAGGCTGCCCACATGGTGGAGTTAAGAAACAAAACAGTCATACACATACTGTTACGCAAGCGTGCGTGCGTGCCTGCATGCGTGTGTGAGAGAGAGAGAGAGTGAAACCTGATTGAATGACTCAGGAAGCTAATGATGAGCACCCAATGGCAGCTGTCAGTCGGCTCTACCTAGGTTGGAAGCCTGTTGTGCAAACAATTCCATGCTTATAAAAGCACTTGAGTTTGGTCTCTGACTGAAGATAGGCACTGTATGTAAGTATCCATATCATCACCACACTCTGTGTTTCCTGTGTTTAGTTGCTCTAATATGAATTGTATCCAACTTTCTCCGATTTCTTTTTCCAGGTGAAACAGTTTTCTTGAGGTGGTTTGTTACTTGACCTGTTATCAGCCCTGCATTGTCCTGTAAAGATTTCCTCAAATTTGTTATGCTGGTAGATGATCAGTTTGTTGCATTCCACTTTAATGTCTTTTTCACTGTGTGTGCATGTGTGTGTACTCTTATTAATTGATGATTTAGTAGTCAGCACAATATATTTATCATGCGCATGTAACACTGAGGTACAACTACTCTGAATACTAGGCATCACCTTGTAAGACAACAGTCTCAACAGTGACATCTTGCTTCATGCTGGTGTTCCCAGCTTGTCCCTGTTTAACCACCATCACCTCTGCTGGCTTAGCCACATGCCACATGGAGAATGTCTGTATTCTAAAACATCCTCTACAGTGTGGCATATACTGATATGGACAATCTGTTTCAAGGATGCCTGCAAACGAGACATGAAGGCACGCATCAGTAGATCTGTGCAGAAGACCATGCAAATATGAATCAAACTGACTGCTGAGAAGAAAAAACAGCATGCCCTGGTCATCAACTTTCGGCTCGAGTATCTTTTCATTTGTGTAAGCTGTAAAACTTGGCCAACAAAGAAAACTTGCTCTGTTGCTCAAAATGTTTGTATATGTCACAGACATGAGTATAGCTCACACTTGTTTGACAGTGGTATAGTATATAATGCCAAACCAATTTTAATCCCCTTTCTCCTTACCCCTTCAAATCTTGTAAATTATTGACAGGGCTCCCATTAGCACTGAAAGACAGGGAGTGCTGTGGACTTCTTCACTCTGGTTACAGGTCACAGAAGAGGCATAAGCAGAGGAGGAGGGGGGTTGTACATTGTCTTGAACAGCTATGCAGCTTTTTAGTTTTCATTTTGTCAGGCTTGCAATGCTGTGCACCAATCAGTGCCTTGCAGCCTACTCTGCTGTCACACATGCACTTTTTTTTTTAACTTGTTAAGTGGGCTCAGCTTTGCTACTTTGCAGTCTGTTCGGTGTAACTTCATTTTTTGGAGCATGTTGGACTTCCAACAACATTTTAGTGTGTCCCTTATCTTTTTCATGCTTCATGAATGTATGCATGCATGTTAATGGGTATCTTTTTTTTCTTTCTTCAAGTTGGCAGGCTTTGAAGTTCTTTTTACCTGCTATTGTAGCTGCTTGCAGCTCAGTTTCTGTGCACCTCCCCCCCGCCACCCCACTCCCCCCTCTCCCTTCCTCCTCCCCCTATATTCTTGGTTTTGATCATGGCTGACATCAGTTTAAATCTGTGAAAAGATTGTTACTCAATGCATTTATACACAAGAAAGAGATCATGCAGAACCAATCCTGTTTCTGACATGTCAAAGGATGTATATTTAGAAATATTTCAAAATAATCCTAATAACTCTTCTGCTTTCTCCATCTCCAGTTAAGAAGAAGCAGAACACTGCAATGACACAACTTTTATTACTTTCTAATCATGTTCACTGCAAGGCACACTGTCTCCATCTTTCACTGACATCAGATCCACAACAGATTTTATTATCAATTTGCAAAAATCTTTTCTTTTCATAAGTGCCCCTACATTCTTATATGTATGTGCACATATTTCCAAATACAAAAAGATAACATACAATATAAAACAACCATGTTTTCACAAATTTATCATTTCATAGAACAATTGCAATATACATACTTAAAATTTGGAAAAAAACAACCCCACACTTACACAAGTTTCTATTTTCGAAGCATAGCAACTCCCATCCCTCATAGTGTCAAATGGATTCTTGCACACATGTATTTAAGTAGATACCACATGCTGCACTTCAGAGGTGTACCATCCCTATACATCACACACATTTATGCAAGCAAACAGATACCCAATTTTGTACGCATGCTGGGACGTTTCACAAAAGCTGAGGCTGTGACAAATTCTTTCATATCTAACTATCAATGCTGCCTAGCATTCCACCAAACTGAAACCATGATCTGACATTTGAGTGGCTGTAACTAACTGATTACTAAAATCACAATATTAACTATAGTGGCTAAAGACATCTGAACCACTGTCAATAACTTGGCACTACCATCCCAACTAATGATCAGTGGTGGCCTGGTCAGTGGTAACGCATCCACATAGGCAGCGAGAAAATCTGAGCAAACAGATTCAAATCTCACATTTGCCATTATTTTCTCCTCTTCCACTACACCTTAAGTGGTGGTCTTGACACTGGTCCAAGTCCTTCAGATAAGATGATAAACCAAGGTCCCGTGTGCAGCATGTAAAAGAAACCATGGCAACAAAAGCATTGTGCCTGATAAAATCCTATAGAAAAATCCACTTTAAAAAGAAAACAAATACTCTTGCAGGCAGGGAAAATAAAACAGAGTAGTACTGTACTGCAGTTACATGCTTTACCTAAAGAGAGCAGCCCGGATTTCACAAAGAAAAATTTGTTTTGAAAAATGTAATGCAATACAAAATACAACATGATACAATACCATCCACTCCTTCTGCCGTTTTAACCTTCCCCAACCAAAGTCAGTTACCCATGCAAACCCTAGTGGAGTAAGGAAAAATACAGTGCCTTTTCCAAGAACACAAAACCATGCCAAGATGGTGCCTCCAACCCTGATCACTGGTGAACGCTGAATCTAAAGTCCAAAAAACTGCTGATTCTGTCACAGTATCTGATATATATAGTAATAAAAAAACAACAACATATATACACAAAATGATCATACTTGCTAATAAATGTAACAGGCATGTGAGTGCTTTTGCTTTCTTAACTTCCCTGGAATTCAGTGATTCTCTCAGACTTGTGCAGACCACACATGAGATGTGTGCAAGATTTTTCCTGTGATGATTTTCTAATTCACTCACACTTTTTTCTTTTTTTTTTTTTTTTTTTTTTTTACACATTACTACAAGTGATAAACATGTCACCTTATTTCAAGTGTTAAGAAGAATTCATTTGTCTTCGGACAATTCACCTGGTGATAACAAACTGTAGTGTTCTTGAACAGCAGCTGAACTGTTACCTCAACTGTGTTATTACAAACTGAGGCACATCTCACTTTCAGTTCTCAATCCATTTCCCCTTGCTGGTTCCCATATCATTAGTATGTTCTTGTAAACAGAACTCGCTCACTCTGGCTTTTTCAAAGACAGGTAAAGTTTCTTGTTGATGGTGGTCCGTTCTGGATTTATCCTCTTCAGGAGCTGAGCTATCATGTTGCTCATCTGTTCGAAGGTCATGTTGAGCTTCTTGGAGCGGAACTTCTGCAGCAAGTCTTTTGTTGTCATTGGCTTCCTCTGCAGGTAACGCCGGATGGTCTCCTCTGTTATGCCATCACTGTTGAGAAGATGTGACAAATGTGAATTTCACAAAACAAAATTAGGTACACAAATAATAGTAATAATGTACAATACTACATCTGGATGCTGGGATGGACCTCAAAACAGTGTTAGCATATGAGTTAGCCAGCACTGAAGGATCTGGAATCCAGCAAGCCAGCATAGATGCGACATTCCTTTTGCAACCAAGACACCTTTTATACAGTTGAGTGCCTATAACAGTATAAGATGTCAGCTGACGTCCTGCAAAAAGTGTTGCAATAGTGCCTTACTGCCTATAAGATGTACACTGACGTCCTGCATTTGTTCCAATTTTTCCTTCATTGGAGTTTGGTTCAATGCACACAGACAGACTCTGAATGGTTAGTTTGATGTGTTTAGATTATAAAAATACTATTCAAATGAGCATACATCAGGTAGAAGACTCCTTTCTACTCAATAATGATTTTCTAATTGGACCATGTGGAATGCATGTGGAAAGGGGGTTGCATCATATCCAAACAAGAGAGGCAAGGCCTTCAAGACTCACTTGTGATACACTTAAAAAAAAAAAAAAAATCTTATCGTTAAAATGTGTTCTGTATTTGTTATTATAAAGCTTCACATTAAAAAAAAAAAAAAAGAAAGAAAAAAAAAGTCCTAACAGATTCGAACCCTGCATGTTCAGGTGAGAAGAAACTGCCTTATCCATTACACTATCGTGGCTCCTTAACTGACAGTCTAAAATTCAACATTTGAACATACTTTTTTAAAGGGCGATAAATCAATTGCGGTATTTGCAGTGAGAACGCTGTTTAAATCATATTATTCTGGTGTATCTTGGGTATTCCAAATGTCTTTAAGGGCAATAAAAAATTCTTTTTAATGGCTATTTCCGCAATCACACTGCAACATTTTGCCGTTTTCACTAGACCTAGATAGATGTACAAGTTTAGTTACACCCGCCGGGAATGCAGTACGACACGGTCGATTCAATTTCTCTTTTATGTTCATTCTAGTTTTATAGTTTTAAAGTTGATATGAAAATTTAGTATTTTGTTAAACTAATAACATGTAGAGCCAAGTACAAGTACTTCTAAACGTTGTAAGAAGTGAAAAGGACTTCATTTTGTGAAAAGTCAAAACTGGAAATTTTTTTGTTTTATCGTGATCAGTTCAAGGGTATTAACTCGCATGGTTTATTATTTTTAACTGTGAATTCCGACTGATTCTGTGGATATTTTTTATGGCAGTTTGAGGCATAATCCAGTAAGTGATGAGGCATTCACAAATCTTTCTCTGAATAAATATTTAACGGTTTCCTTCTCCAACTTTCCATCACGTTATCGTGTATTGTCCATTGAATATAGGATTGAACAGGCAGGTCAACAACTTGAAACAAAATGGCATCGTTCGCGTTCACGAAGAATATGAGCACGCGCTTTCAATGTGTATAAATATGTGTACACATTAGATTTTTGCCCATGACCTTCAGGGCTCAGCCAACAGATCTGTACAGTCCACTCATCGCACTGATTTTAGTATTTTCCGAAAAAGACTTCTTGGGCGAATGAGCATAGTGAAAGCCCTGTACACTGAGAGTAAAACACACAAGTTTTTTATGTATTGAGTATAAGTTCAAAATGTAATGTTTAAGATGAGAAAGATCAGTTTAAAGCAAATTAAGTCCCCTAGCATTAATTACAGAGTAATTTCCCTTTTTTACTATCTGCACCAAAACGTTTGCAAAATAAATAAAACTTCCATGCTTAGCAAAAGAAGTTCCTGTTTGAACAAAAAAATGATAATAATGACAGCCCTTGTTGTTGTGTCAGAATATCAGATCAAAGTGCCAAGTTTAGAGAATACAAAAAACATAAATATAACAGTAAATGCAGTTTGCATATAATTAGGCTTCATTTTTTTATTTTTTTGTGCCCATCCCAGAGGCGCAATATTGTTTTAAACAAGATGACTGGAAAGAACTGAATGTTTCCAACTATTATGCCTAATTTGGTGTCAGTTGACAAAGTATTTGCAGAGAAAATGTCAATGTTAAAGTTTACCACGGACACACAGACACAGACACACACACAGACAACCGAACACCAGGTTAAAACATAGACTCAATTTGTTTACACAAGTGAATCAAAAAAAGGGCTTTGAAAACTTTGGCCAGTAAAGGGAGTGTCCCCAGTCAGCAGAGTTACACAATTTTGAAAACAGTGCTTGTGATAATGGACAGCTTCGATGATGGAGAAGGATCTCTCTTTGATGATTGGTTTGAACACGAAGGTGACTGATAATGACAGTGACGTAACTGACAGCCTATTTGATGGTAATTCAGTCCGCCCATCCAACCATACAGTGTTTTTTGAGCAAGTGGCTATGACTGACAGAATATGTGCAATAAGCGTTGGCAAAGGGGGAGGAGAGGGAGAGGAGTGATGTAAGACGACAGGTCGAATGTCAGCCAAAGGGTGTGGAGTGGGTGTGGCAGATGAACACCAGTGTACTCACGTTTCAATGCATACTGCAGTAAATCAACACCCGCCAATGTTCCATGATTTTCATCAAACGCAGGGCTGAATGAGTACTGGACGTGAAACACATGCTTTTTGTTTTTAATGTTTTTGTCACTGAATCAGATGGTTAACGTGTTTGAAGAGGAGTCAAGCTGGATGCACAGCAGACACTTTTATTGGTCCACATGCAACCTGGAGGGAGTGATTGTCATAAAATAATTTCTCTCTCTAACTGGGGAAAGCTCTTTGCTGTCAAAAAGCTTGCATGCTCAGTTTCAAAGAACATGATTGACTTTTATGTTGACTGTACACACACTGGTCATTGTTGGGACAGTGATTCACTTACATGTCTACATGAGGTTTGATTTGATTTTTAAACTTGTGGCCAGTTTTTAATTTCTTCTACAGATATAAACTGACAATATGTGTGCTATTTTGTTTGTTTACTTTATGGATGCCATTCTGTGGAGGTGAAAATAGATCTTTTTTGGCACACAAATCATTATCTTCACTTTGAATGCCTGAACAGCTATCTACAACCAAACTGATTGGGGTGTGCATGGTGGCAGATTCAGAATCTACATTCATTTTCCTTCACAAAAACGTCTCCTTTCTTTCTGTATCTCCCATAGTCCTAGAATTCTTTTTAATCTATTACCCCCAAATCCTCAAAATTCCCTGGCAAGAGGACAGCACTATTTTACAAAATTATCTGGCACTCAACTGGTTAAAGGTTCATTGTTCCCAGTACTCCAAGCCCTACAGATGCAATGCCACTGCTGGACTGGGAGAGTTGGTCTGGTTGACCAGGGTGACAGATTTTTGAGAAATTGATCTGGACCATACCAGGCACAGGCAGTCCTAGCATGTAAAAGTGCCCTGGAGAGATAGCTGCCCATGGCTGAACCTGGGCATGTGCTCATACACCACTGTAGAGGAAACCCTGGGACAGCAAAGCAGGGGCCTGTCTTCTTCACTTCATGGAGAAGCAGCTCATAATCATATCTGAGGACCAGCAAAAATACATCCACTCATTCACAGGGGATGTTTGTCCATCACGGGAGGTCAAGGATTTTCTCTTTTTTATTTTCAGTTTTAACAGGCTGGCTAATTCTTTCAGTAAGTGATATGCACTGGCTACAGAAGGATTTTCCAGGAGACTTATTTCCCTTACTTCACTGCCAGATGGGACAGATGGTCTGCGCCCAACCAGCTGTATTCGGTAGCTAGACATTTCTACAGGCCTACGGAGATCTTGCTTGACACCACTGCTACTACTCCCCCTCGTTTCTTCCTGTGAGTATGACCATGTTTCTCTTGTCACCTGGAAATTCCCTCATCCTACGACTGCAACAGGCACCTTGAACAAGCTCAGCACTGTCAGGTGGACTAACAGGAAGAGACAAGAGTCATTACTGGCTGTGGTATCCAGACAGGTCTCCATAGGCCTTTTGCAAGCACTGCAGCTTTCCTGGGTCCATCAAGGCAGCCAGCATAAAGATCTGCTTTCTATGTGGATAAGATCTACCCTCAACATGCTGTGCACGTTTTTGTCTCTGTATTACCACACACCAATTATATTTCTATCTGTTTTACTCTGTTTTCAGAGGTACAGCAGTGAAATAGTTTGAGCATTATTGAACTTTCAATCCTATCAAGGCCAACAACAAATGCAAACCTGCTAGTGCCTTTATCGTATTCCTGTGTGTGCAGATGCAGACAATCAAATATGCATGTCAAAGATCCAATTACCCAAGTTGCTGTTCCATGATTCAACCAAACACTGAAGTATCCATCATAAACAACAGAGTAAATCGGCCATACACATCAAATCCAACTTGTGAGCAACTGCTGAAGTTGCTGTGAACTAATGCTGAAGAAGAGATCTGGTTCATATTAACTCAGTTACACTAACTTTCCTAAAAACACCCCTCCCATACAATAAAATGAAATAAAATAAAATAACATACATATCATTTAGTCAAAGAATTAAGTCCTGCAAGTTAAATATGGATTCAATGTAATGTTAAAGGTCCCATCCCGGCAGTTATGCCTCCATTAACTCACTCCATGCCAAGAGTTTTTGCCCTTGCGAATCCCTGAAAACCCAGGGTTTGTATTGGATGGGAAAAAAATTCTCAAAAAAACAAATAAACACCAAGAGAATTGAAATTTATTATGTGTATTCAGTGAATGTTGTTCCAAATTTGTGCAAAAAATTAAATTATTTACTCACCATCTTGTTGTTGATCAAGGTATTCATTTTTTGTGTATTTTGTAGCATTTCTGCACCCATCAGAAAGGTATACCAAGTGTCCTTGAACAGCTTACAAATGTTCCACATCACATCCTAACACTGTTTGAGGAACTGAAGACCTAGTACATGCAATGAAATATGAACAGATGGTGGAGAAAGTTGAAAATCATGCACACAAAAGAAAATATTGTCTCTACATAAAAAAGGGAGTTCACTGCACACAAAAACCTGATGTATTATCACTGACAATAGTCTTGTCTGGAGTGAAAAATCTCATGGAAGATGATGTTGAGTCCTGGGCACAGCTTCACACACAGTGGAACTCCACATTTTGGACACCAGTTGGCAGTTTGGTTGGTGTTTTGGTGTGTTGTGGCGCTTGAACAGGTCTTCACAGACCTTGCACTTGCAGTAGCTGGTCACTCATATCCACTCCAGCCATGTTGGTGATGTAGTCTTGTACTGCAGCTGGCTTCTGTCTTTCAGGATGGTGTCGTGTTGTCACACTGACCATGGTAGTTGGCAGCATGACTGTTGTCAGCACATGAACTGGTTTTTTGTCCTGCCACTTCAGCACAGCAACATGCCCTGCAACCATACACACACACAAATGATCATGCAGGTTTGACTCTTTCTTCTTATTGTTGTTTAAATTATTTGTTTGCTTATTCCCTTGTTTATTCTAAATATTTATATGAATGGAAGCGTAATGTGGTAAGTATTTTTACATGTAGTCAAAGAAAAACACTTTAGATTTTTTTAAATTTTTTTTTAACAATATTACAAACAATGACAGTATCATCAGAATTAGTACTATTACTGTCATTTCTACAGCACCTTGTTCTACAAATGAACAAGTAAAACAGAAAATAAGTAAACATATGCATGCAATCACACACACACACACACACATACATACATACATATATATATATATATATATATAATACATACACACCATTTTCAGTCCAATCACTGGTAAAAACACCAGCAAAGTCGTCCGTTTCCTCAGTGATTTTGTTGTCAGTGTCAGTCAGCTGGCACATGGTCAGGACTTGCTTTCCTCTCCACTGTAAACACCCTCTTCAGCGGTCGAATCTATTTCTAGTTCATCGGGATATGGTTCAAAATCACTGTCCAACGAACCAACATTATCTCCTTCAACACTAGAGCCTTCAGTTTGGATCATTTCCAAAGTAGCTTCAACGCTGTGTTGCGTTTGACTGCTCCTACCGTGTCGAACACTTCGATGCGATGCCATCTTGTCAAACAACTTGCAGAGCTGACCGAGGGCATGCTTCGTTGTCGTCTGCTAATGAGCGTGTCACTGCACACAAGCTGTGTGTGTGAATGAAAAGTTGGCCGGAGATAACTTAAGAATCAGTTCTGCTTTTGAGTTTCGTATCCGACACGTCACTCCAACAGCGCGACTTTTCAAAATCAAAATCCGCATATGCGGACATTGGCATCGAACGCTTTGTCTGACGACATCCGCATATGCGGACAATGGCAGCGAGTGAGTTAAACTTTGTGGTCAGTAAATTAGATCAGCGAAGTGAGAGCTGTATTATCAATGGTTTCTCCAGTCAATGGGAAACCATTTACAGCTTAGTCTTTTGTGAAGGACTATGACTCTCAAACTAGGAGGCAAAATTGCACTGGCTCTTAGTGCTGCAGCCTTGTGGGCTAGTTGGCCTTTGGGAACCATCCCAATGCCGACTGTCCTAAAAACCTCTTGGCCGAGAGAGTGGGGATGTACTTGGGCAAGACACTCTCCACTATAATCAAATTCTAGCCCAAATAGTCGGAACAGCAGTTGCCTCCTCTGCTGCTCTGATGGTCATAGTTGGACACGACTATCATTCACACACACACACATACACACACACACATATATATATATATATATATATATATATATATATATATATATATATATATTACACACACACACACACACACAGATAACAAAGTTGATACAATTTATAAGTTATAAACTTTTTTTCCTTCTTTATAAATACACAACTGTGTGCCAATATGCATTCTTTGATTAACTCACTCGGGACAAGTTTTCTCCCTTGCTTTTCCCCACAGACGGCCCATTTGTAAGGGTTTGGAAAAAAAATTACAAAAAATACAAATTACAGAGTACGAAAATGAAACTTTCAGAACTGGTTTATTTCGTGTTGAGCGATTACATATAAAAAAAAAATCAAATTTCTCATCTTATTTTTACAGTTTTGCCATATGTAGAAAATAATGCCAATTTTTCACCCCGAATCACCATACCCATGCTCGCTGTCTGCATTAAATTCACTTTCTTCTTCGTCATCATCCACCTCTTCAATGTCCGACCCTTCAGTTTGTAGCATTTCAAGTACTTCGGCAACACTAAAATGTTGCCTCGCTGCCTTGTTCGCTCCATAACATTTTGAGAAGAGCGCGCTTTGCTAACAGGCTGGCATGCGAGCAGATGACCAGTCAGTGACTTTGTCAGCGTGTGTGCGAGACGGGCCACACATGGCAGGCTGGCCAATCACACCATTCGATTGTGGAGTGACCCAGAATAGCGCACTCTGCTTGGTTAATCACAAAATCACGTCTACAGCGCGTGATGGATTTTTATTTCTTGAAAATGCTATTCCATTCCGTCGTCTGAAACCAAATACATTTTATGTAGGAATGCTCACGCATTCCTTCGTCCGGAGAGAGTTAAACAATACATGTGAACTGTGTCCCTGTGCACTGTTTATGAAAATTACAATTTATTTTACTCACTATTTTCTTCGTTAACCATTTCACCACTGTCCTTAACCTCTTGACTGCGCTGTTGATGTATGGCGTATGTCATGAAATGTCACTCACCAATGCTGTATTGACGTGCGCCATACGTCATGTTACAACGTTCTATGTTTCGAGCTCTGCATTACAGAAAATACAGTCTGCTAACCATTAAATTAGCTCCCCTGAGAGCTCTTTATCTCCTGAGTTCCACAAGCTAAAATTATTCATCGGATTGTCATATTCATGGCTAAAGTTTTGCAAGTTTGTACGATTTCTGACTCAGATGGTTGACTTGTCTGAAGAGGTGGCAAGCCGGATGCACAGCAGACACTTTAATCAGCCCACGTGCAACTTGAAAGGAGTGAATGTCATCAAAGAACTTCACCCTCTCACTCCCGAATGCTCTCAGCTGTCAAAAAGCTTGCCAGCTCTGTTTCTGAGATGGTAATTGACCTTTTACGTTGACTTTACCCACCCCTTTGTCACTGTTGGGACAGTGATCTACTAACATGTCTGCACAAGCTGTGGTTTGTTTTCATAAACTTATAGCCTATTTTAATTTCTTCTACAGGTATAATCTGACAATAGGCATGCTATTTCTAGATGTATTTTGTTTCTTTTCTTTATGGGTGTTGTTATGTAGAGGTGGAAATAGACTTTTTTGGTGCACAAAAATGATCTTATCTAACCTAATTGGGTAAAAGAGCCCAGAAGCAGAATCTACACTCATTTTCCTTCACAAAAACATTTACTTTCTTTCTGTATCACCCATAGCTTTTGTGCTAGAATTTTTTGTGATTTATTACCCCCAAATCCTCAAAATTCCCTGGCAAGGAGAGAGCACTTTTTTTTTTTTTTAACAAAATACTCTGGCACTGAACTGGCTACATTTTAAAGAACAGGTATTTAGTTTTCTTTTCTTTTTTCCATTATGCATGTGACTGTGTGCCCGCATGTATTATGCAGTTATTTGCTTTTTCAAAAAAAATATTTGATCTATTTATTACTTCATTTTTGTCTCCTGAACTTCCACATACCCCTCATGCAGCAAACCTCTGACCTGACCTGACCATTTGTAAGTGGATATCATCATCACACATGGTGTGTGTGTGTGTGTGTGTGTGTGTGTGTCCCTGGACCATTTCACAGTTCATATTGTGAACTATGCATCAACACACTTTTACTGTTCACTATGGGTGATTCTGTACTATGACTGTTGTGCTTCTGTTATATTACTATCATTTCACTGGCTTCAGTGACATTTTCATAAGTCATCTAAATTTCATGAAAAAATAGCAAAGAATTTGAATCAGTAGTTTCAAGCAAACAAACTTTTGAATACAGTATGAGTGAAAAATAGGTGTGACTAAAAAAAAAAAAAAAAAAGCACAGCCGATTTTACTAACTTGCTAAGATTTTCTGGAGCTAATACTGTTGGTTTTTTTGTTATTCTTTCAGTTCTTGGTGAAGTCACATTTTTAGTCATGTATGTGTTGAGGAGACCCATCATTTCTTAAACATTTCATAAAAATAAACTAAATATAAAATAAATTTTTAAAAGAATCTCATAAAATGAAAATATATACTAATTTAGGAGCAAAAAAAACCCCAATCTTTTCTTTTTATTTCACAAAAAACAACAGGGACACTGGATCAGTTGCTATAAAGATATAAGCTTTTTGAAAACTTTACATGTACAGAAAAAATCAGTTGTGACAAACAAATGTCTGGCACTGTCAGATATTAAACACTTGCACACCTGGCAGTGAAAGGATTAAGTAAACAATAAATATGAACTGAATCTGTGCGCACTGTTGATGGATATTATATGTTAATATGAGTGAAGAATATAACCAAATACGGCATTTTTTCCTTGCAATATCCACCCCCACCCCCCCATAGACACCAATGGAAACATGTGTGCGATGCTGTCTACCTGTCAGGGATGGCAGCATTTGGCAGAAAGGAGCAGAGAAATGAGAACTGGTTTGAGGCAAGCTGGCAAAAAATGGAACCAGCAGTGGAGACCAAGTGTACAGCACACCTAGCACATAAAACCAATCCCCACCAAGCTACATGGGACGCACTGAGGTCTGCACGCAGCAAGTGTCAGCAGACAGCTCGGCGCTGCGCCAACGATTACTGGCTTAATATGAGCCAGAGCATACAGTCTGCAGCAGACTATGGAAACACTGGCAGCATGTACGCGGGTATCAAGAAGTCAGCCGGTCCAATTGCCTCCACCCCGAACATGAGCAAATGGAGTGCACACAACTCAATTTCTGGTTTCTGATGTCAAAGAAGTATATCTACAATAAAAACAAAATGTTTGTTTCATTAAAACTGTCCTGCTTCATACACTTCTCCCTCTCTTTCCCATCTTGTCGCTTGCAACAATGTATCGTGTCAATTATCTTTCACTGCTTCTCTTTGGCTGAGCCTGAAGCTTCCCTTGAGGCACCCTTCACCCTCTGGACATCCTCCTGCTCCACAACATGATAGCAGTCAGCTCCAGCTCTAGGATACTCCAGCTCCAGGATACATGGGTTCTGAGGAAAAATATAGACTTTGATTTGCACAAGATCTATGACTGAAAATCATTTTTAGAGTTAGACACAAACACACCAAACACACACTCTGCACACACACACACACACACACACACACACACACAAACTGCTCACACACACACACACAAACTGCTCACACACACACACACACACTGCACACACCCACATGATATCCACACACTCAACACCCAGCACATCACACACACAAACACACAGTAACAACTGCACTAATACCTACTGTATTAATGAAAAATATTTATAAAATATACAGAATTTGAGAGAAGGGAAAAAATCAAACCATCGGCTTACCGGTTCTTTGCAATCTGGACACAAACAGTCTGAGATGAGGGGTTGGAGACAAGTGAGATTGATGATCATGTATGCTTTTGCCATTGGTTATCTTGCGCTTGTGGTCGACCAGGCTCGTCCTTTTCACCCTGGTTATCCTTCATTCTCTTCTGAATACACGTCGCTGTCACAGTCCAGCATAATTTTTCTCTTTTCAAGCTAAACCACTTCAATTTGTGTCCAGAAGCGACCGTGTGAATTTCCTCATCATCGCACTTTGATGTCAAAGCGTGTGGTTCAATATCATCTGGTTCTGCAGCGATCCTTTCAACTTTTCTTCTCCATTTTTTGGTCCCAAACTTATGGAGGGTCTCAAACTTCTTCTCTCCTCTCAGCATTGTGATTTTTACAGCAATCAGATAAAAAATGTGGCTAAAATTACTTTTACTTAAGTTGAATCGATGTGTTGCTTCTTTCAAAGAGTTTGCCGAAGTTGAAGGTAGTTAACTAGGCTCTCAGGCAATCAGAAAATGCCATTACAGCAATACGTCATTTTCGACCAATGACAATTTGTGCCTAGTTGAACTCGGGCTACCTCGTAAGCGACACATTTTGGTTTCGTGAATCTCTGGATTGAATAAATTCATTTCTTGATGTAGGCCAAGTTGAAGGTCACTGTTTGCTCCACATTCTGAGTGGTCAGACTTGAGGATTGACGCAGTGAAGTTAGAGAAAAACCAAGCTGAATGTTGGCATTTTTCTTCAGTTTTTAACATTTTCTCCCTGTTTTTTTCTCACACCCAGTCAACAAGACAACAAAATACACTTCTTTAGAGGAAAAGTTTATTGAAAAAATACATCAGACGTGTTTCTAGACACTTTATTAACCTCTTGACTGTGCTGTTGACGTACGGCGTACATCATGAAATGTCGCTCACCAATGCTGTATTGACGTGCACCGTACGTCATGTTACAACGTTCTATGTTTCGAGTCCCACATTACAGAAAATACAGTCTGCTAACCATTAAATTAGCTCCCCTGAGAGCTCTTTATCTCCTGAGTTCCATAAGCTAAAATTATTCATTGGATTGTCATATTTATGGCGAAAGTTTTGCAAGTTTGTACGAAGCTCAAGTTGTGTTTGCAAAGCCATGGCTGAACGCAGACAAACCCCAACACTTGCA
The DNA here is from genome assembly GCF_041734735.1 of Babylonia areolata. Lineage (NCBI taxonomy): Eukaryota > Metazoa > Mollusca > Gastropoda > Neogastropoda > Buccinidae > Babylonia > Babylonia areolata. The sequence continues at coordinate 38,247,235 of NC_134878.1, forward strand.
CTTGTATTGAAAGAATTCTTTCGCGATGCAAACAGTAGAGATGAAGATTGTGGACTGAAAGAGACAGAACTGCGTGAAGTTGATGCCGAAGGGGAGTTGATGACAGTGGAGGGGGGTGGGAGGTGGAGTTGCTTGACAAAACTGAAGACAGACAAGCTCAGCTGATTCAAGATGCAGGTGGGTGTTTTCGAGGTTTGTCAGTTTATTATTTGCTTTCCGTTTGTTGTAACAATGAATATGACTGCATTGTGTGTGTTTTGAATGTGTTAGCTGTGGTAAGTGGCTTCGTCAGTCCCTGATCATTGTGTGTGAGTGAGAGAGAGTCAGTCACGTGGGTACTGTGTCTGACCATCGCAGCCCAAGGGGGCGTGGCTTGCTAGCTGGCTCATTGTTGATGACAGCGTGTGTTGCTCGCCTGCAGCTTTCTGTGTGCTCGTTCCTGAGTGTGTATTGGTTTGTTGTTGTTGTTGTTGTTGTGTGTGTGAGTGAGAGAGAGAGAGAGAGAGAGGGGGGGGGGGGGGGAGAGAGATGATGTTTATAAAACTGAAATCAGAGAATGATATATAGAACTGTATGCCTAAATTACTTTGTAAATGCAACACTTGTAGAAGTGTGTGTGTGTGTGTGTGTGTGTGTGCGCGCGTGATGTGTTGTCATTTTGTTTTGTATGAGAAAGAGAGAATGAAGGGGGTGTGGCATACCATGAACCAGTTTCAGTGTGTGTGTGTGTGTGTTTTGGGGGTTTGGGGTGGGGGGTGGGGTAGGTATGTGTGTGTTTGTATTTCAGCTTCTGAAAACAATCAGAAATAAAATGGTACCATTTCATGATCTTTTTATATGTAAAAAACAAAAAAACAAACCCAAAACCCAACAGACTTAGTCTTTTATGCAATGTGCTTCAGGTACGCAGCATGCTGATGATCACGATGTTCATCCTGGACTATCTGGAGTTGACAACTTGCCACAAACCTACAACTGAAGACCAGCAGCAGCAAGACCAAAGGGCAGTAAACAAGCCTCCAGCAATTCTGGATTACAACAAAAACATGGGTGCCATGGACCATCATGACCAACAGCTGCAGCCCTACGATGTCACAAGGAAAACCCTGAAGTGGTACAAATAGCTGTGTGTGCATTTTCTACAAACTGCCATGCTGAATGCACACATCCTCTACAAAAAAGCAGGCAACAGCAGTACACTCCTGGACTTCAGAAGGATGTAATTAGTGCCATGATTTTTGGTGACCAAGACACTGCTAAAGATGACCACGCTGTTTGTCTTGTGTGGACGACACTTCATCCCACCTACCCCACAGAAGGCCTGGCCACAAAGGAGGTGCAGTCTGCTGGAAGAAAGGACAAAGAAAGGATGTGGGGTTCTACTGCCCAGACTGCCCCAGCAAACCAGCACTGTGTCTTGAAGACTGTTTCTGCAAGTACCCCACACAGCGTTTTTACTGGCGATAGATCCTGGGTGAGTACACCCTTTTCATTCTTTGTGTGGACTGTGTTGGAGTCTTATGCACCTGGGCACCGTTGCTCAGCCTTGACTGTGTGTGTGGTTGATCACAACAGTCACAAGAAAGACAGGTTGATAACCTGGTTGATACTGTAGCACCTACATGATGGAATGACAGTCCCCCCTTTTTTTTTTTTTATTAATGCATTTGATGGAATTTTTCTGTCAGATTGACTCATTATTTGAACATGTGAGTATCAAAAACAAAATCTTGGTTCATTTTCCTTTCATTTGATATATACTTTTATGCACTTATCTTCAGTACTTTTTGAAATATAAGCAAATTAAAATCATTGGCGTGTTTTTCTTGTTTTTCTGAAAATTTTCTCAGCATAGGCCATAGCAAAACGTACTAGCAGTGAAGGGGTTAAACCAAACTAAATCATAATCCCACATCTGATTTTTTTTTTCCTACAATTTTTCACCAAAAATCTATGCAAAACGCCCCAGGCAGAAAAACTGGGATCTGAACCCAAAACCCTCTGATTGGAAGTCTACTGCTCTTATCACTTGCACCTTGGCACTTGGCACTTGGCACCTTGCACACACACACACACACACACACACACACACCACACACACACACACACACACACACACACACATTTTCACTTACTTTGAGGAAGACACAGGAGGAGTAGAATGATCTTTCTTGGACTTCTTGGCAGGAGGATTATCTCCATCAGCTTTCCGCTTCATAGCTGAAACAAAAGAAAATTGTTCAAAGCTTTTAGTCCAGTCATCTGCTCAGTTATCTAAGTAGATTTTGTTCTTTGTTGCTAATGATAATGTGACAAGGACTACAGCAATTGTAAATGAATCTAAGATTCTGAACAGACATGCTTGCATAATAACAACCCCCACACATGTGTGTATGTGTGTGCTGTATGTGTTGCGCGGCATGGGTATGTGCATCTGTGTGTGTGTGTGTTTGTGCATTTGTATGCATGTGTGTGTGTGCGCGCGCACATGCGCACACGTGTGCTGCTTGAGTATGCGCATCTGTGTGTGAGTCTATGTGTGTTTTCAGGGTCAGAATTGAGGTCAAGTGAGAAAAGTATAGTACACACAAACACACACTTTTTTTTCAAAGCTCACTTGTTGTGATAAGAACCTCTCAATTTCATCAAAATGGCCTATTTCACTCTGATATCTAAGTAACATATAATGTATGGCACAAGAGTCTGCTGGATCAACACTGATGAAAAACAGGTCTTGGATTCTTGGAACAGATTAAGTCAAGACGGCAGCACTAGATTTGGTCCAGTTTCATTGTCAGATAATTGGCAGTCGGGTTGCAACAGCTGTAATTAGTGAAATAACTGACTAATACACACGTTTTATGGTGTGGTTTTTTGTTGTTGTTTTTTGCTGATTCAATGCCCGCATCGCCTAGACCTTTACCGACTAGTTGAGGCAATTTTAATGAAAAAATCTGTGCCACTTCTTGCCTTACCAGCTGAAAAACATGGATCAGTGTACAGAACAAGCACATGGGTTTTGTTTCTCAAGAATTGCAGGATTACCCCCTAAAAATTTCAAAATCCAGAAATCATTATTTCGTAATCGGGACTGGAATTTTTTAAAATTCCAGAAAATTTGTAATGGCTGGCAGCTATGCCTCTGCCTTCTATTTCCAAAGAACTTCCCTTTGCCTTCCATTTTCTAAGAAATTCTTCCTTCCATCTCTTTCATCTAAGAAATTCCTCAAATCTTTCAAATGTTCCTCTCCCAAGAAATACCTCAAAATATTCTCTATCTTCCATCTCCCAAGAAATATCTGGTCTACCTTCTATCCCTCAAGAAATTATATATTTTCTTTGTCTCAAATCTTCCAAGAAATTCAAGACCCTCTCTGCCTCCTATTCCCCTTGTACCTTATCTCTCGGAAAAAAACAAAACAAAACTTCAAAGCCAAACAAAAAAATATATCAAATAGGCAAATAACACTGCAAGATGGACAGTGAGAGCCCATCCCAGTATCTACAATCTCACTGCCTAATCACCAGAGCAAAACAGCACAGACAGTACATCAAAGACTGCAGAAAAGAGAAAGGCTTGCTCCAAAAAAAAAAAAAAAAAAAAAAAAGAAGAAGAAGAAGGAAAAAAAGACTTGTCTGCAGTGATTATCATGACCTGTTCAATCAGAAAGTCATGATACAGACAGTGAAAGTTTTAAATTTTGACAGGTCTACATTATGATTATAAAATCATGAAATGCTGACGGACATGCTGTTTTAACATTGAATTTTTAATTCCAGCAAGCAACTTTTGGTTCACCAAACGCTTGTTTCTGATAGTGAGCTCTGGTGCTTTCTGTTTTGTTAGTTTCAGTTTCAGTAGCTCAAGGAGGCATCACTGTGTTTGGACAAATCCATATAACTACACCACATCTACCAAGCAGATGCCTGACCAGCAGCATAATCTAATGCACTTAGTCAGGCCTTGAGGAAAAAAAAAAGTAAATAAATAATAGATAAAAAGGATTACTACTAATAATATGTACAAGGCGCAAAAACTTGATGAAGTCAACTGTAAGCGTACAACAACAACAACAACAACAAAAAAGCAGGAATCACACATGAAGGATTTGTCTCCTGCTATTATCATTATTATTTCAGTCTGTACCACTGAGTCTCAGGACATTCAGTGGATGAAAAAATGCTTAAATGTTGGACCACTGAAGCAGCATAAAAATGAGACATCAAAATATCTTCCTCTAACACAAACTCAAATACATCACATTATCACCTCATCTATCACATTTACACATTATCACACCTATCTACTTGTTATCAGTTATCCTTTAAACTGTTAATTACTCCACTTATCACTTCAATATGCACAACTTGTGCATTTAATACCTGTTCATCTGCATGCATCTCATTATTCACAAACACAAAGAAGAATAGTATAATCTTACACTTGGAGTCAGTGCCATCGATGCCAAAGGAGGATGCCGCCCCTTTGCAGTCTCCCTTCTCTCCAAGTTTCTTTCTCTCCATCCTCTCCTTCTGTGTGAAAATCATGGTTAAATGATGTAACTTTATAAAGAGCAATACACAAACATTTGTGTGTGTGTGTGTGTGTGTGTGTGTGTGTGTGTGTGTGTATGTGTGTGTGTGTGTGTGTGTGCAGATGTGTATGCATGAGTGCATGTGTAGACAACATACTGCGAGTCAGTTTACACTGGGATGGTGGAGGAAAAAAACAACAGTTGTTTCTTTTCAACCTTCCCCCTCCTTTTTTCTTTTTTTTTTCCAATGCTTGGAAGCATCGCTTGTGATGACATATGAAGAGTGAGAGTGATCGCTCCCTCATGCATGGTGGCTGAGTTTCTTTCATCTCAAACCCTCAAAACCCACTGCATGAAGCAGTCAAAGAACCAAAAGACAGCCGTCTAGGACGAGGAAGATCATGGATGGGGCAAGCAGAAGACACAATCCAGCTAGTATGCCGACTACAAGACCTGAAAGAAACAAAAGAATGGGAGAAAAACCCCGAAAACCTCAACCATCTATTCAACACAGCCATTTCACCCAATCTAGGAAGACATTGTTGGGAATGGCCAGAGGGCAAATTGATGCGGAAGTGAAGCTACTAATAGAAGAAAACAGTAAAGAAGAGGACATCATCATATACACAGATGGCTCAGTCACCAAAGACCAATCCGGTTGTGGATTCACTGCGAAACAAAACGGAAAAACAATTTGGGAAGAGAATGCTGCCTACAAAGTCACAACCTCCAGCCTAACGATGGAAGTTGAAGCTGTGACACATGCCCTCCAGTGGCTATCGTCCATCCATATGCCCGGAAACCAACATGCCATGATTCTAACCGACTCAATGAACTTCATACAGAAAATTGAAAATGGAATGGGAAGCCCAGAGTGGCATAAGGCAATGCGCAACTTTCAGATTAAAAAACTCACATGGTCATACTGCCCGGGACATGCAGGTGTTAAGGGAAATGAGCGAGCTGACAGACTTGCTGGTAACGCAACAACGAGCGGCCTACATCTAGGAAAATCGGAAATCCTCAGAAAAGTCAAAGAATATCGAAAAGAACAGGTACAAGGCCATCACACCATCGATCACCTCAAAGAAATAAAAGAGAGAGGGAGCGGCCATACATCTAGCATGAAAGGTAGAGCATGATGCTTTGCAAATCAAACAAATATCGGCATCATTTCCAAACCAACATTGTGCAAATTTCTTCAAAACGGAACAGAGTCTCTGTGGGCTTTTCCAAATACAGTAGACTGAGCAACACACTAGACGCCACGTTCCTCTTGCTGCCAATCAGTGGCAGCCTCTGTGTGTGTGTTTGAGTGCATTTGTGCATGCGCGAGGGTGTAAGCGTACACAAGTGTCAGGAGAGTTCTGTGCACGTGCGTATGTGTGTGTGTGTGGGGGGGGGTGGGGGTGTGGGGGGAAGGGGGGGGTAGAGGATGAGGTATGTGTGTGTATGTATGCCTACTGTGGGAGCAACGAAATATTGGAACGTGCGGGTGTGTATATATATATCTTTGTATATATGTGTGCGGGGTTGGGGGTGGGGGATATGGGCGTATGTGTGTGTGCTTGTACAAGTAAGTGTTCATCTGTGTGTGTGTGTGGGTGGGTGTGTGTGTGTGTGTGAATAGAATAGAATAGAATAGAATAGAATAGATTTTATTGTCATGAAACCGGAAGGTTTATAAGACACAATTGCAATGGTAAATGAATGAACGAATGAAAAACACACAATTTATCAATCAGTTAATGCGGTAAATTGCAGCAGCATTCATACACAAATTTTCCTAATCTTGTTTGTATATATTCATCATCTGTTAGCATCACCTGACTGGGAATATGTCCTGTGTTATTCGAATTTTGAATATCCTTTAAAAATTGTTGCCTTAAGGTTTTATATTTAATACAATGATCAAGAAGATGGATTTCGTCTTCCAGGATGTTACATTTGTTGCACAATCTGTCTTCTTGTGGAATATTTAAATATCTACCTTTCTCAATCTTTAGGTCATGCGCGCTTATTCTGAGTTTTGTTAAAGCTTGTCTGTGTTTTGTATCTGATATATTTAAAAGGTAGGTTTCAGTTTTGTATTCTGCTACAATCGTATTGTAAAATTTTAGCTTTAATGTTTTTTCTCTTTTCTCTTTCCAGTATTTGATATATTCATTTTCTAATTTTTTATACACGACGTATTTCAGTCTATGTATGTTGAATGTGAATTGATTTTTCCAAATGTGATCAAGGCCTATAATTTCGAGTATCTTTTTAACAAAAATCAACCATGGGGAAGTTGTATTTTCTTGTTGGTACATGGACTTATATATTTTGTTGATGAGGGAAGTTTCTGGTAATTGAATAATGTGAATCCAATATGTAATAATTTGGCACATTATCTTTAAACTTATTGTGTGTGTGTGTGTGTGTGTGTGTGTGTGTGTATGTGCCGTGGAAGCTGTGATACGTAGCCTAGAAATGAGTGTGTGGAGGAGGGGGGTAGAGGAGGTGCAGGGTAGTGTGTGTGTGTGTGTGTGTGTGTGTGTGTGTGTGTGTGCTGGGGCTCATGTACGTTTATGTGTATTTGACTGTGCTTTCATGTCTGTGAAGCTGCATGTTTGGTGCGTGTCTGTTGTGCATGTGTGGGTGTATGTGTGGATGTGATGTGTCTCCATGTTTTGCATTTATTTGCTTATCATCGTTGTTGTCTTTTTTATTTATCTTTTTTTTTATATATATATATTATTATTGTTGTTGTTATTATTATTACTACTACTACTACTTTTTTATATTATAATTATAATTTATTTATTTATTTATTTATGTACGCTTATAGCTGACTTCATCAAGTTTTTGCGCCTTATACATATTATTAGTAGCGGTAGTTTTTTTGTTGTTTTTTTTCTCAAGGCCTGACTAAGCGCGTTGGGTTACGCTGCTGGTCGGGCATCTGCTTGGCAGATGTGGTGTAGCGTATATGGATTTGTCCGAACACAGTGACGCCTCCTTGAGCTACTGAAAACTGAAAACTGAAACTTTCATCTCACTGCATTTTTAGCAAATCACTTAACTGGATATGCTGAATTTTTCAGTCAATAAAGCGTAGGTAAGCACCAATACTTTCTCTGGAAAGGTACATTTTGTGCATGTCAGAAAAATGTATGAAGAATCAAAACCACACTGTAAATGAAAGTCTTGATCCACTTAAGACATGCTGTAATGACTTGGGTCAGCTAAGCGCAACCACAAAGGTGATGAATCAACAGTTTCCAGTCAAGATTTCACAGCGTTATTGTCTTATTTCCCACATGAAACAAAATCACAACTGTTGAAAAAGGTGAGGGGAAAAAGCATGCAGTGTTCATGGTAGAACGGACATGGGGTCTATCAAAACCCACTTTCCTGCAGCCAGTAAAGACAGTGGTACCTGTGACCAGACCATTACTACAGGAATATCTCCTTTAGCGGACAGTGTTTCTACTTCTGAGTCTGGGTCAACAGGTGGTGGCAGGTGCCATGATGCTGAAAATATTTTTCACATATCAACATTATGAGAAAACTGTGTGATGTGTGTTACCAGCAACTTCATTTGAATACTGTGCGAAATGTGAGAGGGGAAATATCTTATTTAAAACAGGAAAATGACAAACTGAAGACAGACTCAGAGAGGTGTCAGAAATGACTGGCAAGGATGGACTGGAGGAGGTAGTGAGGAAAGCCAAATTCCAGGCAGCAAAGGCGGAGAGATAGGTGAATAATTTGGAACAGTACACTCAACAAAATAATGAGTGCTTGGTGTGCCTGGGTCTCATGATGAGTCAATTGAGGACTTAAGAATAAAGTGTTAAACTAAAGGAAAAGCTGGAACTGTCATGGCTGGAGAGCAGGGACAAAGAAGTGATTCATTGCATTGGAAAACACATAAGTCATTCTGCAGTGAAAATCAGGTTCCTGGTACTGAGGTGATACAGACGAAACAATGACTTAGTGGCAGTTGGCCAAGCAGAGCAAACCGATAGGCCTAGTTTGCATCAGTTTGACATGGTACAGTATATGACACCAAAATATATATTAGAATTCAAATAAAATATCTTTGATGTCATTGTTTAAAAAAAAAAGCTGTATAAAAAGTTAAAGTACACTTAACCATTAAGTGCAACCTATATTTTTTGTTATTGTTGTTGCACTTATAGAAAGATCCTCATCTTGCCCCTCTCTTCGTCCATTAACTCTGTGTAGCTTTGCGTAAGAGAAGCAGAGTAGGAAGAGAGATAGGCAGAGACAAAACATTACCATGGAGAAACACACTGTCTTCTGCAATTAGTCCTGATTTAATACTTTTCTACGTTAAATTCATTTATTCATTTTTACATGACATGCCCTTTTCTTATTCAAAGTACTCCACACAGTATTCTGTTTCTGAGAATTAAAATATATACATTTAGCATGATTCAAGCTTAAAACATCAATCAAACCACAAATCAACTTACGTGATATGGTCTTGCCAAGAAAGGGGAGTTTTAATTATACTCCCTGTTTGGTGATATATACTAACTTACCATGTCAAACCAATACAAACGAGGCCTATCAGTTTGCTCTGCTTGGTAAAAATTTTGCACCGCTAACAGTGAAAAGACGCCCCGTCGTACCCGATCTGCTCTTGACCAATCAAACGCTTCTAAAAGCTACAAGTGCTAAATCAATCCGTGGCCATCAAGAACGCCCCATGAGAACCATGCCAGAGAGATGGGGATAGACAGGTGGGCATTCGAGTTTGACATGGTAAGTATACATCACCAAACAGGGAGTATAATCAAAACTCCTCCTTTTGATATCATATACTGTACCATGTCAAACTGATGCAGAATTTAAAGCAAATGGAGGAGAGCAACGCCTACTGGTTCGCATGGGGAGCCCTTGTAACCGCGACAGCAGTGTTAACCGTGATAAAGGAAATCCCCTTGGAACTGTCAGCCCTGGTCATACGGAAATCCCCGCGGTAGAAGTTGATAAAGGGATTCTCAAACTGCCAGAAGGCTGCTGCCAAGACATGCTGCAGCGGTACCCAATGCTGAAAAGCAGCCAAAGTGGTTATGGCCTGCACTTCGTGTGCTCTGGGATTCAGACAGCTGAGATCTCGGTGTGCATGAGAGTTGGATGTAAGAATAACTTGGGAAACCCAGCCGGAAATGGTTCCTGCAGCAATGTCTTTCTTGTAATTCTCGTTGGGAAAAATGAGAAGACGTCTCTGAAATGAACGCCTGTGGCGAGACCTATCCCAATAGTATTTGAGGCATCGAACAGGGCAGAGATGCCTATCCTCACTGTCTTGGGCTAGGATATCAGACAAGGGTCTTGATTCTTAGCTAAAAACTCTGGAAGGAAATGGAGTATGAGGGAACCATCTCTGTAGAAGGCCAGATCCTGAGGCATTCCACTTAGACCTTGTATCTCGCTTCTATGACAGCCCGTGGCCAGCAGCAAAAGGAATGTGATCTTGAGGATAAGTCAAAAGGAATGGTACCCAGTGGCCTAAAGGGTTGCTTTCAAATGAAATCAAGCACCAGGAACAAGTACCACGGGGGTCTCTCCTGGGGTTTCTAGATTCCTTAACTCTCTGCCTGCTCAGAATGACGTGCCGTAGTGTAGGATTCGGCGGATCGCGGAATATTTTTTCATACACTCAGCAGTGTTCAATTAAAGGGAAATTAATCAGGCTGTCTTGAGGGATCAGTCTAGGAAAAACTGAGTTATTTCCTCTTGACCGTTAACTGCGTGAAAGGCTTTTTTCCCTAGACTTCTAGACTGGGTGATAAGTCGATCTTTACATAACCAACCAGTGTTGTGATCTTTTTTTTTCTTCTTTTTTTAACAGTTTGTTGTGCAACATTTGACTTCAAACTGATTCATGAGAATCAGGGAACCTTACTGTGTGAGAAAATCATCTTATGCTGCCTTATGGATTAGCTGATGGATATGACATGCGTGGTGGGTGCAGTATACCTATTTTTCAATTTTTTTTGGTTTTTCAGTATTTACTGACATAATTTAAAATATTTTTAAAAAATGTTTAGCAGCATTTAATGAGAAAACTGTTTAAAACTGTTAAAAGAAGAGATGGTAAACATTCTAGAGATATATAATTTGTATGTCTTTGTCTCTGTGTGAAAGTGTGTTGAATTTTTCAAATATGTCCACATTTACCCATCACAGTAAAACTGCACCCACTATTTAACTGCGTCTGCATAGAGTTAACTCTCTCCGGACGAAGGAATGCATGAGCATTCCTACATAAAATGTATTCAGTTTCAGACGACGGAATGGAATAGCATTTTCAAGAAATAAAAATCCATCATGCGCTGTACACGTGATTTTGTGATTAGCCAAGCAGAGTGGCAACGCTTGGCGGACCCATCACGAGAGAGGTGTGTGTGGGCAGTATTTGAAATTGTGTATGTGGCTGAAACCGCCAGGTGTTAAAATCACTCTGAGCAGGGTATGAAAGACAGCCTACAAGCTTCAGAACAAAAAGATAAGTGATTTTTCTGTGAAGTTGATTAATAATTTGTTATCGCGTTATTGTTTAATGTTTGAATTACTGGTAAATTATTGAGAGGGCTCAAAACTTGTCATCGCATTGTTGTTTAGTTGTTGAATTGTTAGTGAATGACAGAGAGGGCCTAGAAGCGGTGCAGCACTGGCTGGGAGCGCGCGCGGGTTGACTGTTGTAGTTATGCAACGCTTGGCAGACCCATCACGAGAGAGGTGTGTGTGGGCAGTATTTGAAATTGTGTATGTGGCTGAAACCGCCAGGTGTTAAAATCACTCTGAGCAGTGTATGAAAGACAGCCTACAAGCTTCAGAACAAAAAGATAAGTGATTTTTCTGTGAAGTTGATTAATAATTTGTTATCGCGTTATTGTTTGATGTTTGAATTATTAGTAAATTATTGAGAGGGCTCAAAACTTGTCATCGCGTTGTTGTTCTTGTCATCGCGTTGTTGTTGTGGTTCTTGAATTGTTAGTGAATGACAGAGAGGGCCTAGAAGCGGTGCAGCACTGGCTGGGAGCGCGCGTGGGTTGACCGTTGTAGTTATGCAATGCTTGGCGGACCCATCACGAGAGAGGACCTGTATTTTTCTGCAAAATAAAATCTGCTATACAAAAACACCCAGATGCACCCTTCCACTGGCTAAGAGGAGACAACCTGACAAAATCCCCAATCCCACGGCTTTCATACAGTACCAATGGGATGAATGGCTGTTGGGTTAAACAGTCACTAACTGCATGCAGTCTGGCTTTAGGGCGACACCAGGCTGACGGACTCCACACAGATGGACATCCATTGCCTTTCCCTGATAAGAGGCTCTGTCAGGGCGACCGAATTTTTTCCCTCACCACATAGAACACCCTTCTATGGATACCAACAAAACCCTGTCTTGCGTGCACCTCGGGGATCAGCTGCATAGCACGAGACATAAATTGAGATCCCCAAAACCCCAAAACAGGCGTGGCAAAAGAGGTGGGAAAAGATTGTGCTTAGGTAGCAGAATGACAAAAGCAGAGCGGCTGTCAAAGAAATTCTTTAGAATTGGCAGTTGGAATTGTTCCAGCGCGAGAATGAGAATTTCAACAATTGAGAAATTGGCATATGATTTTGACATTTTATGTCTCCAAGAGACCAGGACAAGTGCAGACAGACCAATACATTTTGAGAATTTCACAGTCTTTCAAAGGAATGAAAGAAGAGGAGTAGCAATCATACTGAACAAAAACCTAAAAAACAAAGTTTCCACCATAAATGTAGAGAAATGGTGTAGCAACTCATGTGAACTAGTGGGGGTGCGTCTCGAAAAACCTGACGGAATTCACACAAGCATCGTGCTCATCAATGCCCATGTTCACCCAGGAACCTGCACAACAAAAGAGGATTGGGCCTTTTTAGAGGAAACAGAGAACGAACTTGGAGACTCAGTCATTATCTGTGGAGACCTCAATGCAAGATCGAAGCTATGGGACCAGCGGAACACCAACCCACAAGGACTCGCACTTGAAGGAATGATAGGGGAAATTCTTCTTAGCCCATTAACAACCACATCCCCAACTCGCCTTGGAACAAGACAAGGGGATAGTGACAGTGTGATCGACATCGCTCTAACATCTCCAAAATTCAGAGCAGAAATTAATGCAGAGACGCTTCCACACCAAGGCAGTGACCACTTCCCAGTAATGTTCAGTCTACAGAAACTGTCAGATAAACCCTGTATGAAACCGCATGATCCATTTCAGTATGAAACCAAAGAGACAACCATCATAGAAAAATTAAGACGCAGAAGAAACAAAAGAACGGCACTGAACAGGATGCAAACTACTCAGCCCCCATGGTGGAATACTGACACAGAGAGAGCCTGGATAGAAAAACATGCGGCTGTCAAACTTTGGCAAAAAGAAAGAACAAAACCATCCCCGGACAAAGATATTGAAACAAAAATGAAAGAAAAAACTAAACAGTTTGAAATCATTGCTCAAGAGGCCAAAAATGACAAGTGGAAACAGTTTTGCGAGGCACTCAGTTATGACTCAACATTGACAGAGTTCTGGCAATTTTATCGTCGCATGGAAGGGAAAACGTGCACAACAACCCCAGTCATGGTAGACACTGATGGAACCAAGCTTAAGACAAACGAAGAAAAAGGATCCGCCCTGCTCAAACGTTTCATACAACAGAGCGATCAAAGAAACTTAGATGAGAAAAAGAAATATGTTGAGGAGTTAAACCAAACCCTTATGCAGACTGGACCTGATGATGACTTGACAATAGATGATCTAAACGAAGCAATAGCTAAATGCAAGAAAGAATCAGCTCCTGGCCCAGACAAAGTTCGCTACTCGGACATCAAGGAACTATCGGAAGAAGACAGAAGCAACCTTTTCAATCTATATCAAAACAGTTTCCACAATGGACATGTGCCGGAGGACTGGACACACAGCTTCTTAAAACCCATACTAAAACCAGGAAAGGACCATCATCAGGTATGTGGCTACCGGATCCTAACCATGCAAAACATTGCAGGAAAGCTCATGGAACGCATGATAGCCAGGAAACTTGCAAGGGATCTTGAACACAGGCACATTCTCCCTTCAAATCAAGGTGGTTACAGAACAGGCAAGTCCACATGGGAAAACGCAGCTGCTTTTGCATATGAGGTGTATGAAGGATTTCAAAGAAAAGAAGAAACACTAGCAGTAGCAATCGATCTTTAAGATGCCTACAATAAGGTCCAGTTTGCGCACCTCATGGAGCTGCTACTAAGGTATGGAGTAAGTTTGACACTGACAAGATGGAGAGCAGCAGCACTTCAGGAAAGAACCGTCGTCCTACGCCTCGGAGATTGGATGTCTGCACCTTCTAAACTATCCATGGGACTGCCACAAGGGTCTCCGCTTTCTCCTGTCCTCTACAATGTCTACACGAAGGGCCTTGCAGACTTAAACAACAATGGAATAGCTCGGGTGCTTACTCTTGCGGATGATGGCCTGGTCTTCAAAACTTCGAAAGATGCTCAGGAAAGAACTAAAGCCGTCCAGAAACAACTAAACAATATTGCTCAATGGTGCAAAGACACAGGATCTTCCATCAATCCAGCGAAAGCCCAAACGTTGCTGTGCACCCTCAACAACAGAACCGCGAGCAAATCACCACCTTCTGTGTCACTCGATGGGATTCAGATCGAGAAAACTGAATGCCTACACTACCTAGGAATACACTTCGACAGGATGCTGACCTTCAGAAAACATACGGAAAATACTGTTCTCAAATGCAAAAAGGGCCTTTCAGTCTTAAAAGCAATGGCAACCAAATGTATTGAACAACGCCACCTCTTCCTGCTATACCAATCACTCATCCTCAGTGTGATCGACTACGGACTTGGGCTAACAACACCGTCTCAAAGCAACCTCCTAAAATTAGAAAGAGTTCAAAATGAAGCTATGAGGCTGATCCTTGGAACAACAAAAGACATGCCCACAGAAATCATGCGATACCTGCTTGACCTTCCTTCAGTGCAGGCCAGAAACAAGTTAGAACAGGTCAAGACCTACTTCAAAGCATTAGAAAACCCTCAAAACCCACTGCATGAAGCAGTCAAAGAACCAAAAAGCAGCCACCTAGGATGAGGAAGATCATGGATGGGGCAAGCAGAAGACACAATCCAGCTAGTATGCCGACTACAAGACCTGAAAGAAACAAAAGAATGGGAGAAAAACCCCAAAAACCTCAACCATCTATTCAACACAGCCATTTCACCCACTCTAGGAAGACATTGTCGGGAATTGCCAGAGGGCAAAACTGATGCGGAAGTGAAGCTACTCATAGAAGAAAACAGTAAAGAAGAGGACATCATCATATACACAGATGACTCAGTCACCAAAGACCAATCCGGTTGGGGATTCACTGCGAAACAAAATGGAAAAACAGTTAGGGAAGAGAATGCTGCCTACAAAGTCACAACCTCCAACGATGGAAGGTGAAACTGTGACACATGCCCTCCAGAGGCTATCGTCCATCCATACGCCCGGAAACCAACATGCCATGATTCTAACAGACTCAATCAGTCAATGAACCTCATACAGAAAATTGAAAATGGAATGGGAAGCCCAGAGTGGCATAAGGCAATGCGCAACTTTCAGATTAAAAAACTCACATGGTCATAATGCCCAGGACATGCAGGTGTTAAGGGAAATGAGCGAGCTGACAGACTTGCTGGTAACGCAACACCAACGAGCGGCCTACATCTAGGAAAATCGGAAATCCTCAGAAAAGTCAAAGAATATCAAAAAGAACAGGTACAAGGCCATCACACCATCGATCGCCTCAAAGAAATAAAAGCAGAGAGAGGGAGTGACCGTAAGTCTAACATGAAAGGTAGAGAACGATGCTTTGCAAATCAAACAAATATTGGCATCATTTCCAAACCAACATTGCTCAAATTTCTTCAAAACGGAACAGAGTCTCTGTGGGCTTTTCCAAATACAATAGACTGAGCAACACACTAGACGCCACGTTCTTGGCATCAGAGATCTTTTCCCATCCCTCTTGCGACCAATCAGTGGCAGCCTCTGTGCGTGTGTGTATGTGTGTGTTTGTGTGCATATGTGGGTCTGTATTTTTGAAAGCGTTTGTGCATGCACGAGAGTGTAAGTGTACACAAGTGTCAGTAGAGTTCTGTGCCATGCGTGTGCGTGTGTGTGTGTGTGTGTGTGTGTGAGGGGGAGGTGGGGGTGCGGGGGGGAGGTGGGGTAGAGGATGAGGTATGTGAGTGTATGCATGCCTACACTGTGGGAGCAACAGGATATTGGAACGTATATACATATATATCTTTGGATATATATGTGTGTGGAGATATGGGCATATGTGTGTGTGCTTGTACAAGTAAGTGTTCATCTGTGTGTGTGTGTGTGTGTGTGTGTGTGTGTGTGTGTGTGCCATGGAAGCTGTGATACGTAGACTAGAAATGAGTGTGTGGAGGAGGGGGGTAGAGGAGGTGCAGGGTAATGTGTGTGGTGTGTGTGTGTGTGTTGGAGCTCATGTACGTTTATATGTATTTGACTGTGCTTTCATATCTGTGAAACTGCATGTTCGGTGCATATCTGTTATGCATGTGTGGGTGTATATGTGAATGTGTGTCTTCATGTTTTACATCTATTTAATTATTTATTTATTTGTGTAAGCTTATCTATTATTTATTCACCTTTTTTTCTTTCTTTTTTTTCCTCAAGGCCTAAGTGCGTTGGGTTACACTGCTGGTCAGGCATCTGCTTGGCAGATGTGGTGTAGCGTATATGGATTTGTCCGAACGCAGTGACGCCTCCTTGAGCTACTGAAACTGAAACTGAAACCAAGCAGAGTGAGCTATTCTGGGTCACTCCACAATCGAATGGTATGATTGGCCAGCCTGCCATGTGTGGCCCGTCTCGCACACACGCTGACAAAGTCACTGAACGGTCGTCTGCTCGCGTGCCAGCCTGTTAGCAAAGCAGGCTCTTCTCAAAATGTTGTGAAGCGAACAAGGCAGCGACGGCAACGTTTTAGGGTTGCCGAAGTACTTGAAATGCTACAAACTGAAGGGTCGGACACTGAAGAGGTGGATGATGACGAAGAAGAATGTGAATTTAATGCAGAAAGCGAGCATGGGTATGGTGATTCGGGGTGAAAAATTGGCAGTATTTTCTACATATGGCAAAACTGTAAAAATAAGATGAGAAATTTTTTTTTTTTTTTAATGTAATAGCTGAACACGTAATAAACCAGTTCTGAAAGTTTCATTTTCTTACTCTGTATTTTGTATTTTTTGTAATTTTTTTCCAAACCCTTACAAATGGGCCGTCTGTGGGGGAAAAGCAAGGGAGAAAACTTGTCATCCCGAGTGAGTTACGACAGGTGCCCCTAACAACCTCTCTGAAAAGGAAAGCCGCTTCAAAGGAAGGACCACCTAGCTGTCTGATAGTAGTACAGATGGCTGACCTGTAACCTCCACACAAAGCTAGCCAACAGGTTGAGACCCCAGGAGCAGTGAGCCTGAAAGTTGGCCAGCTGCATGCTCAGAGGGTTTGTAGAGGAACGACCTGAGCTGTACACCACTGCAACCATTTCTTCCAGCAAAAATCATTTGGAGACTTATGCTGCATTATACATTCGATTGTTATGGAAATACCTAATGATGGATAGCATTACAATCGCTACTTTAAACTGTCAACGGCTTGGAGACATGAGAAAATGAAGGGATGTTTTTCACTATCTTCAACAGAAGAAATACTCAATTTATTGCCTCCAGGATACACACTTTAATAGTAAACTAGAAAAGTATGTAACACCTGAATGGGGATTAAAATGCTTCTTTGCATCATACCAATCAAACTCGAGATGAGTTGCACTTTTGTTCTCTAATAATTTTTAATTCAAAATTAAAAACATAAATAGAGATAAGAATGGTAACTTTCTAATTATAACCTTTTCTTCGATGGAAAAGGAATTTCTTCTGGTCAATGTTTATGGTCCCAATAAAGATGACCCAATGTTTTATCAAACTTTTTTTAATTGATACAATTAAGAACTATAAGAATCACAACATTACTGCAGTAGGTGACTGGAATGTTGCCATGGATCCATACGTTGACTGTGATAATTACTTACATGTTAACAATCCAAAAGCCAGAGAAAAAATTGAGAAAAGGAGCATAGAACTTGACTTAAGTGATGTTTGGAGAGAAAATAATCCAGAGCATAGATGTTACACATGGAGAAAACCTACACCGTTAAAACAAAGTAGACTCGATTACTTCCTGTTGTCAGACTATCTCTTCTGGCATTTTGAAAATACAGACATCCTTCCAGGATATCATACAGACCATTCAATGGTCACACTGACTCTAAAATTTGGAGAAGACAAAAAAGCTATAAAAAAATTTTGGAAATTTAATTGTTCATTACTTCAGGACAAACAAATAGCAGAAGAAATAAATGAAGAAATTTCAAATGTCATTGTATAATATGCTGCAAACTGTTATATCAGAGCAACAATTGAAGAAATATCAAGATCAGAGATAGAACTAAATATTTCAGACAAAATCTTTTTGGACTTCATGACTTATGAAGATAAGAGCAAAAACGATCTCCTTTGCTACAATAAAGAAAAAGACAAAAAGACAGCAAGAAACTAAATTGATACAAAATATAGAAACTTTGGAGAACATGTAAAAAGTGAAAATGAAGTAAGAAAGCTGAAAGAATTAAATCTAGAATTGGAAACAATACGAGATAAGAGAATGGAAGGAGTACTCTCGAGATCCAAAGCAAGATGAATAGCAGAAGTTGAAAAAATTACAAAATACTTTTGCAATCTAGAACAACGGAATTATGTCAGTAAGAAAATGATAAAACTCAGAACAAAAAATGGTAATATTGTTGAAGACCAGAAAGAGATCATTGAAGAAGTTAAAGGTTTTTTATGAAAATTTGTACAAAGAGAGAAACACGGAAGAATGTGAAATTGAGAAGCTTATTAAACATATCACTAAGTTATCGTCAGAAGAACAAAATTTATTAGAAGGAGAAATTACATTAGATGAAGCAAGCCTAGCTTTGAAAAATATGAAAAACAGAAAAAGTCCAGGGACAGATGGTTTCACTTCAGACTTCTTCAAATTCTTTTGGAAACAGATTGGACCCTTTGTTGTGTGATCATTAAATGAAGCATATAGAGATGGTGAATTTTCTATCGCACAAAGAGAAGGCCTCATTACATGTATTCCAAAAGGTGATACACCAAAAGAGTATATAAAAAATTGGTGCCCCATATCCCTTCTAAATGTAGTATATAAAATTGGGTCATCACGCGTTTCAAATAGAATTAAGAAAGTTTTACCAACACTCATAAGCGAAGATCAAACTGGATTCATAACTAATAGATACATAGGTGACAATATTAGACTAATTTATGAACTGATTAACTACTTAAACACCAGGAATCTTCCTGGCCTACTGCTGAGTATTGATTTTGAGAAAGCATTTGATTCCCTAAGTTGGAAATTTATGTTTAAAGTACTAAGAGCTTATGGTTTTGGAAACAGCATTTGTCGGTGGATTCACATATTCTAAAAAAACATAAAATCAACAGTAATTGTAAATGGCAATATTACTCCATGGTTCCAAGTAGAAAGGGGCTGTAGACAGGGAGATCCAGTCTCACCATATCTATTTGATAGAGATTTTGGCAATAATGATTAAAGAGGAAGAAACAATAAAAGGTATTTATACTGATTATGTTGAACACAAAATTTCTCAATTTGCTGATGACACGCAATTATTCAATATTGGAGACAGAAACTCTTTTGAACAAACTATACATATCATTAACCGGTTTGGTAAAGTATCAGGTCTGTACATGAACAGTAGTAAAAACACAAGCAATTTGGTAAGGGAGTAGGAAAAAGTAACAAAAAAGATATTGTCCCAATCTGAAAATGATCTGGAATCCTCCCAGATTTAAAATACTGGGCATATAGTTTACTGAAGTCTGGCAGATTGTGAAACAATCAATTACAAAGACAAATTGTCAGAAGTAAAAAATTTTATTTAAGATTTGGTCGCAAAGAAGCATTCCACCAGTTGGTAGAGTGGCTATACTTAAGTCACTTGTTCTATCTAAACTAATACATCTTTGGATTCTACTACCCAGTCCACCTGATGATTTTGTTAAAAAAAAACTTCAGAAAATGTGTTTTTCGTTTGTCTGGAATGGGAAGCAGGACACAGAGAACAGAAAGACTTCAATTAAAACCGAGAAACATGGGGGTTTAAATATACCAGACATTAGAAAATATATTCATGCTCTAAAGCTATCATGGACAAGAAAATTTGAAGCCACGCACCACAAATGGAAATACATTGCAGCAAAAGAGTGCCCAGTTCTTGAAAACTTAGCATATTGTGGACCAGCATATGAGTATAGATATAGGAGTACAAATATATTCTGGTCCCATATACTTCAAGCATACAAAATACTCTTTTATACTTTGAAACCTAGAAACTCAAAAGAAATACTTTCCCAACCTGTATTCTACAATGAAAACATAAAAAATTGGCAATAAAATTATCAGGAATAACAAACTGATGGGAGAAGGAAAATATGCCATTAAACACTTCCTTTAAAGTAATGGAGATTTTATGAAATACAATTATTTTTTTCTGACATTAATTATCAAACTAATTTTGTCACTTTTAATGGATGGATCTCTTCAATAAAGGAATATATCAAACATCTCTTCAATAAAGGAATATATCAAACAAACAGGAATAAAACCAACCAATAATGATAGTGGATTTACAGATATGCCAAATGCACTAACATTTGTTCAAATGCACAGAAGGGATCAAAACTGTTGTATGATGTATTAACAAAAAATGATGATAAACCAAAATGTTATGTAAAATGGGCAAATAAATTAAATATCGTTGTTCATTGGAACACTTTATCCATAGAATTAAAGATGTCAAAATAAAACGGCTGCAAATGAGAATCGTTCATAGAATTCTTGCAACAAATATTGTCTTAAATGCTATGGAAGTATCTGAAACAAATAACTGCATGCTGTGTAATGACGCAAGAGACTCCATAGAACATTGTTTGTGGCATTGTATGCATATACAGTCCTTTTGGACCGCTTTAGAAAAATTGTTTAATGAAAAACGTGAAAATGCCTTTAACATTAAGATCTGATGCAGTTTAGTACTGTTCGGCGTTGCACAGCATTTAAAAACAGATAATATATTTGATTTCATTATAATGTTTGCCAAAGTATATGTCTACAAATGCAAAATTGAAAAATGCACATCAGGTCTGCATGCCTTTCTAAAACAGCTTTATGCGAGGTATAAAATCGAACGGCATAATGCGTATGTAAAAAATGAAGTATCCAGATTTGATGTGCAATGGAACTTTTATAAGCCAATGTTTTCTTTTCCCCAGTAGTTAATACTTGTATTATTGTCAAATGTCCTCTTTATAAACACTTCTTCCCATGGGACCTTTGGTGTGATGATGTCTTTGTGTGTGTGTGTGTTTTGTTTTTTTGGTTTTGTTTTTGTTTTTGGGATTTCTTTTTTGTTTTTGTTTTTTTTGTTTGATAAATATCATTATCTGATGATTGATGTGACTGATTCAGGGGTAAACTGTTGTTGCTGACTCTAACAAAACTCATCCATTGACTTATGCCCTATCTACTTTATGCTATTTTACTTATTATTATTAATGTCTTTAGTTTATCACAATGGTATATGGTGTGAAATTGTTGTTGTTTCTGTTGTTGCATATTTGTCTACATGTAAAAGAATTTTTTTTTTAAATGTTGATTACAGAAAAAAAAGTTATTTAGAGACTCAGTCCCCGCCCTTCTTGCTTTGGAGGCTAAGAAAAGGAGGTCAGAGGAGGCAGCCCCTCGTAAGTGCCTCCAACACAGAGACTGACCAAGGGGCCGAAGACTTCAATGTTGGTGCAGACAGTACTGACCGCACAGCAGCTATGAGTGCAGGTGGAGCAGCTGTGGGTTGGAATGAGGGATCCCCGAATGAGGCTGCCTCAGCAGATGAGGTTTGGCTTCGAGTTCCAGAGGTGGAACATGTGTCAGGGACTGGAGGTCCAGTTACCAGGGCTGAGCTGGCCATTTCAGTGCAATGAGAATCAGCTGCAGGCATTCCAATCTGGCTTGGTATCACCTCAGACAGAATTGGAAAAGGAGGAAATGCGTAGGCAATCTGGTTGCTCCAGTCTAGACAGAGCATCCACTGCTCATGCTTCTGGGCATGCAACCGGTGAGATTAAGTGGGGAGTCTCTTGTTGAACTTTGTGACAAAGAGGTCCACCATCGGCTGAAACCACTGCTCCCACACAGGGTGTCTTTGTCCAGGGTCCATTCCGCGTGGATGACACTTTTGGACCCTGCTGAGTGCATATGCCAAGATGTTGGCTTTGCCTGCTATGTGTCTCACTGAGATTGCAATGCCCTTGCTGTGGCACGAACAGAGGAGAACCCCCGCCCCGCCCCCCCTTTTTTGTTCACATAACATGCAACGTTCGTGTTGTCCTTGAACAAGCAGATGGTCTTGCTTGTGGCCTCCCCCGCAAAGTGCAGGAGAGCCCTGCTAACTGCCTCCAGTTCCAGAAAATTTATTTGGCATAGGTGTACCCTCAAGGACCAAGTCCCTGCTGCATGGAGTAAGTCCATATGGGTTCCCCAGCCCAGGGAGGTGGCATCTATGAAAAGTGCCACCTGAAGTGTAGGTGGGGCTATAGGCACCCCCACCCCTGGCCCCCCTTGTGTCCGAAAAGGGGAGGCTAGCCATTCTGAGGTCACCTCGAGGAATCACTCGCACAGACATGAAAGATTTTGGTGTCAGCTTTCTGAGATACACCTGACCAAGATGTTTTTGCTACCTCCACTATTTCTCAAACATGTTCTTCTAGATCATATTTTTCCGAATTAGGCAACATATCACATAAAACACCAAACTAAGTAGGTGGCGGCAGTGAAAATTTAAATATTCATTACAATAACTGAAATGTGATTTTTGGCAAACAACAAGACAATATAAGAAAAACAAACAAAAAAGTAAGTGAATATCTTGATTGGTTCTGAAGATATTCCATTTTAAAGATGTGACGATGCGCACATGCTGTTAGTACTTAATATTTTCATTTTCACAGTCATACTGTACTGTCCATGATGATACTGTTATGAAAACTCATATACTTCTAAAAACCATATGATAATAGCATATTGCACAAGAAAAAATAACACTTCAGCAGCAAAGAAATTGGAAAATATGCCTGTCAAAGTAGGGGGAAATTGAAAATCAAGACATGTCAATCTGCACAGAATAGCAACTTTGAAGGTCTACAGCACTGAAAAGAATAGACAGCTGCATTTCATAATAAAATATCTTGCAAAATACATCACAAAAAGTGCACTGAATTTTTTTCAGGCAGGATAATTTACTGAATTTTAAGTATCAGAGTCTCAAACTTTGAAAAATCTTCAATTTGACCAGCGGAAAAAAGACTGTTTATTGGGGTAGCATGCTGCAAAGATGAATATTTCAGTAACTGTCGCAAGTAGGACCAGGAAATTTTGTGTGTGTATTAAGTGAAATGTCACTTTCAAAATAAATTTTATCAATCTTAAAACTTTCATCTAAAGTTGGCAGAAAAGGAATGATACCCGATTTCCTCATAAATAAGGGTGCACGTTGTGGATGAGACTTCTTCAAAATTTTTGTTTTTGAAAAAATATTGAAGTTACAGCCACAATAAGTTACCAGTGGTCTTGGCTGATCAGCTTCTGCAAAATAACTGCAAATTTTTAAACAAATGCAACTTGAGAGCATTGTACAGAATGGGTAGGTTGATGGGGCATTCCACAACAAAGGTTCCCAAGAGGGAGCAAATATTAAGTTGCTAGCAAAAATGACAGATATATGAATCTGTTTTCTTTCAGCTCTCTAGCTTTTTCTTCCATCCATGAACCCAGTCATGCATTTCATTGTAGAAGAACCACAATAAATAAGAAATAAAAGGTGGATGATGCATCTTTATTTCTTCACAAAATGGCATTTGATTCACAAGAGAGAAAATACACACCAAAAAATATCTTTTTTGGCACTCACAGGTTTCCTGGCATCAGCAATAACATACTGCTCGTTACCTGAGCTGTTCATACTGGCCTTTTTGGATCAATGAATAGGTCTTGCATGCCCTGCCATGAGCAGCCCTTTCTGCAACATGTCAGATACACAGATCAGCTCATAAGAAAGAACAAAATTTATATTAAATTTAAAACATACAACCAAAAACAGAGCTCTCAGTTTAATATATGTTTAGGATTTTGTCAATTTCTGTGTGTTTTGAGTGGGAGGAAAACACTGTGATAACAGAATTATAAAATGGCATACTGACAGGTAAGTATGCATTCAACAGCAACACAAAATTCACTGCACTGAACTATTTGGCTGCATTTTCCTTTCACACAATAACTCAAATTGCAGCAATAACTTATGCTTTGGCAACTGAGGCTGAAGTTTTGGGGGTCTGTCCTTTCCAGTTGCTGACAAGAGCTTTGCCATCTACATGTACTGTTCAACTTATGTGTCTTTGTTGCATGCGATTATTTACTCAAATATTTCCACTTCAGGGTACTACATTTCATGATTGAGATGAATGTATTACTAAATGTCTTAGGTATATATGATTACTAAATATTGAATATTTTATTGTTAATATGCACATCATACTTAGTAACTTATTCTTTGATATATATATTTTGTGTACTCACCTTTATTTGTGTGTGTATATGAGAATGCATGTTATATATATATATATATATATATATATATATATCAAAGTGATTATTTCATTCACAATATGTGCATGGTATTTTGCATTTTATCATTTCATGAATTATCTCTTTGTTTCCTGTTTCATGCAGTCGAGATGCATAGCATATCATGGGTTACATGAACACACACACACACACACACACACACGTTATACTCTTAATTGCTGGATCCCAGATAGTGTTATATAGTTTGACTTAACCTGATGTGCAGCTTAGGCTATGGGTATTATTGTACTGATTTTCTTTTTACTAATTTTAGTTTGTTAAAAACTGGTGTTAATTTTTTTTAAGAAACAGGATGTTGACTGCACTGTTCAAATTAATCATATATCTCTTCACATTACACTTTTTTCATACTCAGACATACATACACATACTCACAAGCATACATGTGCAAATGCAAACTTGCTCTCTCTCTCTCTCTCTCTCTCACACACACACACCTACTCCACTGACAGGAAAGAAATGGGGGAGGGGATGACTGGTGGGAGGAGGTGGTGGGTCAGCAGTCAGGGATTCTAAGCTGGAGCAAGTGGTCAGTGATTTGGCTCAGTGCCAAGTTTGCCACAACCATTGACAACCCCCTCCCCTCTACTTACCATTGGTGGATGATACTCAGAGACAAGTGAGGGGAATGATTATTCAACTTTCAGCAAATTATTAAAGTGAAGTTTGCAGAGGAGGGGGGGTGGGGTTAGTATGAATTGGTGTTCTTGTTCTTTTTGGAATGTGAGAGCATAGTAACTATCTGTCTGTATATATTAATATAAAGTTTCACAGCTATCGAAGCAGAAAGCAACTAGAATATCAGACTATCAGACTTTTGTGTGATGTTGAATGAAATGCTCATCTTATGGAAAAAGAAACCACATTACAATTTTTTTACTCACTCATTTAACACTCACCAAGTCTGTAGCAGACGACGCTAATGCTGTCCTGAGCACTTCCGGTTTTAGACCCAGGTAATATTTTGCTTACTAAAGCAAAAATCTATCAAATATTAGTAATTGGAATTCATGGGCTCTGTTTTAACATGTCCATTTTTCATTCTGTATCAGTAGTTTTTGTGTGTTTTACTCAGAAAAAAATAAATCGTGTTCCGATTGAAACACGGTATCACGTTACGAAAACACTGATGAAATAGATCCAAGCTGCTCAGTTACTGACATCGATCAAAATCCTAATTCAAAGAATTTCAGCTCAATATTGTGCATGAAAGTGCTAAAGACATTTGTTTTCAAAAATGTTATAAAACTTACCGATGAAACTTAAGATTTTCTGGAGAAACAATGCCATTTTTGTGTTAGATGAAGTGCCGCTCTCCTGTGTCGAATGTTGATTGGGCCGACGCAACTGATGAAGAGGGGTACCTGCTTTTGAATCGCTTGAGCAAATTGACCATGGATCAAAAATCTTAGTTTCGGATACCATTGAAATCAGTAGAAAATGCTCTTTACCGCTCATACAGTATCGCGTAGGGTCAGATTTCATTTTCGAACTGCGCGAGGCGTTGAAAGATAGCCGAAAAATTCCCGTAACTTTGCGCTCAGATCTAACTACCCTACTTCGCCCAAGGCTTGGAAAAAAACACACGAAAGTTCTCCTTGAACTTTCGCCTTTCACGGCTCCCAGTTTTTCGAACAGTAACCAATGAATGGAAAACAACGGATGCGATTTTTTCCACTATGTGGTTGAAACTAACTGTGTCGCGCTCAGAAAGACGCCGCCCGCCATTGAACAAGGATCGCTATTTCGCGTTATAGTACACTTCTTTTTCTTCCATCCGCGAACTCATTACGCATTGTATAAAGCAAACACAATAAAAAATTAAAAATATGGATGATAAATAATTATTTCAGTTGGATAGTTTTTCACAAAATGAAATCAAATTTGAGAAAATGCACTTCAAAATTAGTCAATTTTTTAGGCGTTCATAGGTTTCCCGGCATCGGCCATGGGGGCTGCTGCTACCTAAACTAAGGCAACAAAAAAGTTGTCAACAGTGCATGTGCTAGAATAAAAAATTACTAAAAACAGTTGTCCGTAACATATTTCAATGTCCAAGTAATATTTTTTAATCCTTAAAAAATAAAAACAGGGGACAACTACATTCTTACAACATGCCTAAAACATAAGTCAAAGAGACATCTGACAAACAAGAAAGGCAAGGCCTTCAAGACTCACTTGTAATACACACTAAAAAAAATTAAAAAAATAAAAAAAAAAACTTATAAAAATCGAAAATTAGTTTGTTGAAATGTGTTCTCTATTCATTATTACAATTACACACAGCTTCGCGACAAAAAAAAAAGAAGAAGAAGAAAAAATCTTCAAAGCATATTCAAACCACAGATGTTTGTACTAACGCGGGTTCGATGTTGATGTTCAAAAATTATTATTTGAGCATGTACTTTTAGCAGAATAAATCAACAGCGGCAATCGCAGTCATAACGCAGTTTAAATCATGTTATTTTGGTATATCTCGGACGTTTAAAAATTTCTTTCACATCCGAGATAAAGGAGGCGTTCCCATCACCTCAAAACCACTGCAATTTTTGTCCGTTTTTATAGATCTGCAGAGATCAGTGTTTGACAAGCTTCGTTTTTCCAACCTCGGAGAAATTACATCGGGCACCGTCCATTCAATTTATTTTTTCTGTTCACTCTGGTTTGTTTTTTTTCGTGGTGGAGCGGGGGGAGGGGGGGGTTGTTTTTGTTACAATACTATAAATGAAACCACTGCAGGATATTCAAGAATCCATGGGGCCAGTTCAGAGGTTCAAATAAATTTAATTTGTTTTTTGTTACAATGCTAAAAATGAAGCTACTGCAGGATATTCAAGAATCCATGAGGTCAGTTCAGAGATTCAAATAAATCTTATCTCTTTGTTTTTTTGGTTACAATGCTAAAAATGAAGCCACTGCAGAATATCTAAGAATCGATGAGGTCAGTTCAGGGATTCAAATGAATTCAATTTCTTTGTTTTTTGTTACAATGCTAAAAATGAAGCCACTGCAGGATACATGAGAGTAGATAAAATATTTTTAAAAACCTGTCAAACACATAAAATGTTACATGTATGTCTGAGTGTGTACGTATGCGTGCCTGAAATCTGACTGAATGACACAGGAAACATATGATGGATGCCCGGTGGCAGCCTTCAGTCGGCTCTACCCAGGTAGGCAGCCTGTCGTGCAAATGACCCCCGTTTGTAAAGCACTTAGAGCTTGGTCTCTGACCAAGGATAGGCGCTATATAAGTGTCCATATCAATCAATCAATCCAGTATCCACTTTAAAACAATTGAATCATATGCAGTAAACACGTCAATGATTATTTAAGAAATTCTTTTAATTTGGCGGTAAGGAGACGTTGCCATTGCGTCAGGGTTTGCAACATGTTTTGTCAAGATCTGCTCTGACCAGTGCTGTGCAGACAAGGCAGTGAAACAGTCGATTTAAAATTTCTTTTTCTGTTCATTCTGGTTAATTCAGTGTCCACTTTAGAATATTCATATGCAGTGAACACATCAATACTGCAGTAAGTGTCACTGTATGTGTTCTGTCCAGAATGTCTGTTTCTTTGCTTTTAATTGCGAACATGAAAAACGAGGTCATGTCTTCTCTACACAACCTACCTTCCAGCAAGTCAGTAAGAATCAGTTTTTAAAATTTTCGTGTTTCGGAACGAACCTTAACAAAATAAAACTGTTAATGATACGGAAATATGGCTTAATTCGGGAGACTTACAACCTATTGTTGGTACAACTGTGAAGATTTTTTTCATACTATGTTTAAGCCAAATTTGGTATTGGCAGACAAAAGTATTTCCAGAGAAAATGGCAATGTTAAAGTTTACCACGGACACACACACACACACACACAACCGAACACCAGGTTAAAACATACTCACTTTGTTTACACAAGTGAGTCAAAAAGCAGTACACAACACAAACAGTTATACAAATATGTCTGTACCTGCATGAGAAGTGCAGAAGTAAACTTGTCATCCTTGTCGATGTCAGAGTCACTGTCAGAGCTGGAACTGCTGCTTTCACTGCCTCCTGATCAAAGATACACGTGTATTGTGTATTTGCACAAATGCCCATGAACAAACTTTTAATCATCAGGAAGATAATTCATTCAAAAATAAATCAAACCATGCTGCTTATAGCCAAGAAGACCTCTAAGTTCCATTTCAAGACTGAAAACCTGTCAAAAATTAAATCTTGGCTATTAGATTCCCTCAGAAATCTGACCATTTAGTTCAGTATTCAGCTCTGCCTTTCTCATTCAGCTCTGCCAGAGAAAGCCAGAGTGCAAATTTCGACAGTAACCACCTTCTGACTTCCACATGCTCATCCTTTCCCTTAAACTCTTTGGAGATGCGGCGCTTCGGCGCCGGCACTCTGCCTGCTCAAAATGATGTGCCGTAGTGTAGGATTCGGCGGATCACAGAATTTTTTTTCATACACTCAGCAGTGTTCAATTAAAGGGAAACTAATCAGGCTGTCTTGAGGGATCAGTCTAGGAAAAACTGAGTTATTTCCTCTTGACCGTTAACTGCGTGAAAGGCTTTTTTTTTTTAGACTTTTCTGGACTGGGTGAGAAGTCCATCTTGACATAATCAAGCAGTGTTGTGATCTTCTATTTTATTTTTTTAACAGTTTGTTGTGCAACATTTGACTTCAAACTGATTCATGAGAATCAGGGAACCTTACTGTGTGAGAAAATCATCTTATGCTGCCTTGTAGATTAGCTGATGGATATGATATGCCTGGTGGGTACAGTATACCTATTTTTCTTTTTTTTCTTTTTTTTTCCGTATTTAGTGACATAGTTTAAAATATTTTTAAAAAATATTTAGCAGCATTTAATGAGAAAACTGTTTTAAACTGTTAAAAGAAGAGATGGTAAACATTCTAGTGATATATAATTTGTATGTCTTTGTGTGAAAGTGTGTTGAATTTTTCAAATATGTCCATATTTGCCCATCACAGTAAAACTACATGCATTATTTAACTACGTCTCCATAGAGTTAATCTGACATGAGTTCGGTGTGTCTTTTGCCTGATGCACTCCCATGATTACTTTAGTTTTCTATCATCACATTTTCATAGTTGCTGTTGTCAATGTGTGGAAAATCAAACAAAATTCTAGCCACCTCTTCTATACCGTATGTCCTGGCAGCCATATTAACAGTAAACACGCCCCCCACACACCATCCTACACAAACACCCACAAACACCATCACACAACAGTACAATACAAAAGCTCACTGTAAACAATGTTTCGACTTTCACCTGGAGGGTTTCAAAGGTAATATTGCGATTTTTCTGTACCAACTTCTAACACAACCCCGCCCCTTTCCTGTTGATGCACCTTGTAGCAAGTAATCATTACCAGCATAACCAGAATCACTTCAGTTGAATAACAACATTACTTTCATTTGCAACAACATTTTCGAACTTGCTATTGTTGATCCTGAGGAGAATCAAACAAAATTCTAGCCACCTCTTTGGTACTGTACATCCTGGCAGCCATGCTGAAGTCCAGGCATGAGATTGGGAAATTGTGACCGAGTGTGAAAAGTGGGGGCCTGGGGGTCGCAGAAGGCCCCCACCTGAAGCTGAAGGTTTTTCTCAATTTCAAACCATAAAATCTGCACTTGTGGGTGACCAATGCTGCTGAGGAATTCCAACCCACAGAAGAAAAAAAAATCTGTCCAATTCTTCCTAAACTGAAGTGTTTTTGCTTTCAAACCTGTAAAAGTCGGCCTTGGGGACATTATTTTCTAAATCTTTTGTGTGTTGTTGTTGTTGTTTTCAAGGAAAATGTTCTTAGCACAAAAGTTTGCACTGTACCAGTATAACTGACCATCTGGTTTCTTCAGCTGTAGTCTCTGTTCCACTGACAGGCATGTGTGCTGGTTGAGGAAAAAAAAAATTGCAGATCGCTGTGAGTTCCCCAGCCTGGACTGTGTTTGTGTGTGTATTCAACTAAACTCTGTGTGTGAGGGAGAAAAAAAGAGAGAGAGAGCAACAGCAAGTGAGCGTGAGTGTGCACACACGTGTGTGTATGTGTGGTTTCAATTCAACTGTGTGTAAACGAGCAAGAGAGAGAGGGAGGCAGACAGAGAGAAAGAGAGGGGAGATGGTGGGAGGAAAGAATGCAAGTTGTATTTGTGCATGTGTATGCATTGCTTTCAAATTCAACAGATCTGTCTTTCTCTGCGTGCGCGCGCATTTCTCTGTGTGTGTGTGTGTATGTGTGTGTGTGTTTTCAATACAACTCTGTGTATATTCAAGAAAGAGACAGAGAGAGGGAGAGACAGAAAGAGGTAGAGAGGGACAAAGAAACAGAGAGAGAGGGGGGAAGGTGGGAGGAAAAAGTTTATAAGTGTGCATATATGTCCATTACTTTAAATACAAATCTGTGTGTGTGTGTGTGTGTGTGTGCGCGAGAAAGAGAGAGTGTGTGTGTGTACGTGCATGTGCATATTATTAAGCTCTGTGTGACTGCTCATATGTGTGCAGATATGCAAGTGTGGAGAGAGAGATTAAAAAAAAGCAAAAAAACCCCAGAGTATGTGTATATGTGAGTGCATTCAAGTGAATTTTTTTCAAAGAGAGTGTGTGTGTGTGTTTGTGTGTGTGTATGTGTGTGTGTGTGTGTTTGTGTGTGTGTGAGCGCGCTCGAGCGAGCACATATTCAATTCAGCTCTGTGTCTGTGCATGCGTGTGTAACCAGTCTGGTAATCTGGCACCTATAGGTCTCAAATCTAAATAAACTGACTCTTGTCATGAACTGTATGTACTGCAGCACTGGCTGTGTCAGAAAAAGCACTGACATCAATTGCTACAAAGTTTCTGTTTCAATGGCAACAATGTTACTTGTGCATAAAGTAGCAAACATTTGCAGCTTTTGCTGAATGAACAGAGGGTCAAGCAGATGTACCCAGGGCCCTTGTGGCTTGACAGGGATGGAGATTACAGGCAACAGTTTAGGTGAATCTGTGCGTTTAGGTGAATCTGTGCGTTTAGGTGAATCTGTGCGTGTGCGCAAGTTTTTTTGTGTGTATGTGTGTGTGTGCGCGCACGCAGACGCTCGCATGTCTGTGCACGCGTGTGTGATTGACTGCATGTGTGTGCACGGTATGTGCGTGCGTGCATGCTTTTCACAGTTATATTTGACAATACGAGCAATGTTGGGATCGCCTTTCGTTACCAGTATTTTGACAACTTCAACTGACCGTTTGGAAACTTTCTGACTTCGATTTTGGTGCTCTGACAAGTCACTGGATTGCCTGTCAAGGGGTCAACAAATGACGCTTTCAAAAGAGCATACCGTTTTCATTTCTGACAGACCATCGGTAAAGGATATAGAATGGCCCTTCCGCTTTTCTTTCTTTTTTTTTCTTACAGAAAACGGACGCTCTGTTTTTAATGTAAATCTGAAAACAGATTTCCATGCCTAGACTGAAGAGTTGCACCCATACAATCTGATACCAATCGCACTTGGCCTTGCCCGTGGCGTCAATTTTGTGAATGGTGTCGCCTACTCGTAAAGTTTTTTTTGTTGTTCTTCACTTCTGTTTTCACAGTCTCATCTTGCCAGGCCCAGTTCCACTTATTTTTCACTCCTTTATCAATCTCTGCTGCAAAAACCTTCTTATCCTTTGTGAGTTTTCTCATTTTGTCAATGACTGAAGACGACTGATGAAATCAGGTATCTTTGCAAGTCGTAAAGCCCGTAAGTGAAAGTTTTGTAATCTCGACCAAATACAGATAAGCTGAAATGGCCTCTGGAGCCAGTTTTCGGTCAGAAATCCGACTATAGTCGGAAAAATCTCATGCCTGTCAACAGCTTTTCACTTCACAAAGTAAAAAAAAACGCATTAAAATCGAGCCAAAATTTGCCGAGATATTGCTTCGAATACTCATCAAGGCAGTCACTATTTGGCAAGAAGTAAGCATATTCAAATGAGTGGCTAGACAGTTCATAATGCAGTTTACCCTAAAGCATGGATATATCCAAGATCAGAAGTAAAAGGCTTAACAACATACATTCATTCTTCCCAACAAAACCAAACACTTACTCTTCTCTTTGGGGGGTTTCTCATCATCTTTTTTCTCCTCTTCTTCGACTTCCTCTTCTTCCTTAACATCTTCCTCCTCCTCCTCTTCTTCATCTGAGTTGAGGATGTTGCGGAGGCCACTCTCATCTGCCACACCTTTCTCTTCATACTTTTTCTCCTTCTCTTCCGGCTCCGAGAGACTGCTACTGCACGCCATAAAACCAATGCATATAATATATATACACAGATGACCCATGCTTATACAGTCATCAATAAGCATGTGCAAAGGACAGTTTTCACTCTATTGCAGAAGGATGTGAGGGACTAAAACAAAAAAAATACACTTAAGCCTGGGGGCCACACAAACCACCTGTTGGGGTTCAGGGGCAACACCCTGCTGGAGGGGCTGGGGGCAAAGACCCCCTGAAGATAACAAAAAAATTGTTGTTTGCAACCCCAGAAACTGATAGAATTGCTGCTGTTTTTTCGTTCTACAGGGGTCGATGTTAATATTTTTAAAACTTACACACACGCAAACAAACAGACAAAAGAAAAAACAATGTTTCCAACAGGCCTAAAATCTAAAAGCTGTCAAGGCCTGTCTAAAACCCTGAAGGACATTTGTCAATTTCAGAGGAACAGGTTCGGATAAAAAGAAAAAGCAATCTTAACATACTTGTATCATTTGTTTGTGTGTGTGTGTGTGTGTGTGTTGTACTGTATATGTGTGAAAATCAGAGGCTGGCAACAGGTAACGCTGGCACATTGTCCAGTCATTTTACAAGAAATAAGGGCAAAAATTCAAATTAATTCCTTCAAGATTATTTCTTGGTGTATATCAACCTTTAACCCTTTCATCACCAGAGGTGCAGAGCTAGCTCACTGTACAAGCCAGCTGAGCAGCAGTACACTTCAGTCTAAACCAGCTGTGCAGGAGAGGGAAAACTGTGTCACCACCAACCTACTTTAACTGGCCATAACTTCGCTTCTATTCTTTCAATAATCTTCATTCATAGCTCACTTTATAACAACGTACCACGCATACATGCAAGGAGGCCGAAGCTGCACTAAGCACGTACCATGCATATGTGCGTGGTAGCGCCATTTGTAGTTAAACATGCGGCGCGTGCATGTG
This sequence comes from Babylonia areolata, assembly GCF_041734735.1. Lineage (NCBI taxonomy): Eukaryota > Metazoa > Mollusca > Gastropoda > Neogastropoda > Buccinidae > Babylonia > Babylonia areolata. The sequence continues at coordinate 38,280,921 of NC_134878.1, forward strand.
CGTGTCGGTTTTTGTTTTGAAACAAAGACTGCTCGTCAACAGTCCGAGGGAAAAAAAACGCATGGAATTCCACATACCAATCATCCATCTATTTTTAGACCAGTTTCTGCTGACCTAGTCAGCGGTATTCGGTTGAATCCCCAGCTTGAAACAAAGGACTCGAGACCAGTCATTTTGCTATCAAGGATGGCGTTACAACAGATGAAGTGGACGGTTGTGTCACTCGAAGAAGTGCTTCAAGAAGTTGTTCAGAATGGCTCTGGTGATGAAAGTACTGTTCAGAAAATGAAGATGAAGACAGAGAAAATGAAGGCAATATACTTGAAGATGTTGTCATTACGGTTGACAATGAAAATGACGAAGAAATTGACGATACCGAGGAGACACGTGACAGTGATGATTCCATGGTTGTTATGTTCGAAGAAATGATGAACCAGTCAACAACAACAACAACAATGTGCAACCTGCTGTTGATGGAAATCAGAGGCAGCAAACGTGGGTGCGCCACATCAACAACTTTCCGTGTTCCTGCTTTCACTGGTCAGTTTACATCTTCATCTCTGTCTGTACTTTTTGAGGTGCTGAATTTAGATCATGCACTGTTCAAACCATACCGTGTGTGTGTGTGTGTGTGTGCGTTCAGTCAGTCTCTGTGTGTCAGTCTGTTTATGTGCTGTGAACAATCATTGAATCTGTCTATAACACTATGTCTTTGTGATGTGGTTAGCCAGTAAACACACACACACACACACACACACTAAGTTTATAATTCTGACTTTGTGGGCTATTTTCGGACAGACAGAAACTGAACAGAACAGCAAAACAACAACCTTTGTGAATCTTCAGTGAGGAGACAATTCGGCACCGAAAGTGACAGTGTGTGCTTCCAATCATCTTCTTTTGTTTTGTGATTGTGTGTGAAGCTGAATTTTACATTATTTTTCGAGATTACCTCTCTGGATGCTTGAGGTGAGTGAAAGATTTTATTATTACATTATTATCTGATGTTTTGACACATTCTTTGGTATGTTTTGTGTAGATTATAAGTTTTGCTTTTTTCCACTTTGGGCATCTTTGTTTCCTTGCATGGATGATACAAAAGAGGGAGAAAACAGTAACAAAAACACAACAGAAAGATTGATGAAAGATTCTTTTTTCCAATGATACCAATCATGATACTGAATCTGTAATGAAAGGTAACAAATTTTCTCTTGAAAAGTACTAAAAGTAGCCCGTTTCCAGGCTACACACGGCCACTGAACACCTTGTGTGAGGAGAAAATCCACCCAGCTGAGGTACGCAGTGATAGAGTTAAAGGGCAAAGAATGCAAAGATGATAAGCATGTTTATTTGTATGAACACACTGACAGAATTTTTAAATCAGTTGATGAAAATGAAAAAGTATGCACCTTTGATTAGTTTTCACATATTCTTAGTTGTTTTAAACATAAAATACACCATTTCAAGTGAAAAATTAACACACAGACCGGGAAATACAACTGGAAACATAGACATAACACAATGTTATAAAATGTGCACGCACCTATGTGCAGAGATGAGAAGAACACACACACACACACACACACACACACACACACACACACACACAAACCACCACCACCACCACCATACACTGTATGTTGCAAAACTGAAAGTTCCATGGTTCCTTTCAAAAGTCTTTGATATAGCCAAAAAACACACTAACAAACACCACATCCTATTTGGAAACGCCAACACTACACATGCTGTGTGTTGCAAAACTGGAAGGTTTCATGGCTCCTTTCACAAATGTCTTTGTACATTGTTAAATGTATTTGTGTTACTTGTCAATTGTTCTCGACCGGTCTGGCAAATTCTTCTCCACCGTCACTGTCAGCAATCAGCACTTCGGCGGGCGAATTATTGTCTAAAATCATTTTAATTGCCTACGTGGTGTTGTAAGCACTCTTTTGTTTTTTCCTGAAGTGCTGGCCATGCTTCGACAGGAGAAATCTGCTAAATAAATTCGGAAATATTTGACAACGTGCGTCAACTTGCAAGTCAAACATAGAGTGGACGTTCCGGAAACAAGTGGTGAAAATTTCAAATTTTTGTGGTTTTACGAAAAGAAGACTGAGCGAGGTTGGTAACTCTAGCGTACAAGTTGTCAATCGGTGCCTGTGGCATTTAGCGTACAAGTCACCAATTCGCGTCTGAAGCGTTAAGTAGGAAGTTGCTGATCGGCGCCTGAACTATGTTTTGTGTGAGTGTGTTTTGTTTTTTTGTTGGTTTTTTGTGTGTGTGTGTGTGTGTGTGTGCGTGCACGTGCATGTGTGAACATAAACGCTAAGGTCAGCAACAGGATCGCCAAAGCCAGCGCCGCCTTTAGGAGACTCCGTGAGAACATCTGGGAGCGGAGACGACTCAGCTCTACCACTAAACTGAAAGTCTACTGTGCAGTGATCCTTATCACCCTCCTTTACACCAGCAAGACCTGGACTGTCTACAGCAGACACGCCAAACAGCTCAACCTGAGCTGTCTCTGCAGACTCCTCCACATCAGGTGGCAGGACAAAGTCCCCCGACACGGAAGTCCTGGAAACGAATTGGCCTCTGCAGCGTCTTAACCCTCCTGCAGAAAGTCCAAGCCAAGTGGGCTGGACATGTGGTAAGAATGTCAGACAGCCGACTGTCTAACCAGCTGCTATATGGACAGAAGAAATACTACCAAGACTGCCTCAAACATCCCTCAAAGTCCTGGGCGTCAACACCAACACATGTTGGTCCTGAAGGACATTTGTCAATTTCAGAGGAACAGGTTCGGATAAAAAGAAAAAGCAATCTTAACATACTTGTATCATTTGTTTGTGTGTGTGTGTGTGTGTGTGTTGTACTGTATATGTGTGAAAATCAGAGGCTGGCAACAGGTAACGCTGGCACATTGTCCAGTCATTTTACAAGAAATAAGGGCAAAAATTCAAATTAATTCCTTCAAGATTATTTCTTGGTGTATATCAACCTTTAACCCTTTCATCACCAGAGGTGCAGAGCTAGCTCACTGTACAAGCCAGCTGAGCAGCAGTACACTTCAGTCTAAACCAGCTGTGCAGGAGAGGGAAAACTGTGTCACCACCAACCTACTTTAACTGGCCATAACTTCGCTTCTATTCTTTCAATAATCTTCATTCATAGCTCACTTTATAACAACGTACCACGCATACATGCAAGGAGGCCGAAGCTGCACTAAGCACGTACCATGCATATGTGCGTGGTAGCGCCATTTGTAGTTAAACATGCGGCGCGTGCATGTGCGTGTCGGTTTTTGTTTTGAAACAAAGACTGCTCGTCAACAGTCCGAGGGAAAAAAAACGCATGGAATTCCACATACCAATCATCCATCTATTTTTAGACCAGTTTCTGCTGACCTAGTCAGCGGTATTCGGTTGAATCCCCAGCTTGAAACAAAGGACTCGAGACCAGTCATTTTGCTATCAAGGATGGCGTTACAACAGATGAAGTGGACGGTTGTGTCACTCGAAGAAGTGCTTCAAGAAGTTGTTCAGAATGGCTCTGGTGATGAAAGTACTGTTCAGAAAATGAAGATGAAGACAGAGAAAATGAAGGCAATATACTTGAAGATGTTGTCATTACGGTTGACAATGAAAATGACGAAGAAATTGACGATACCGAGGAGACACGTGACAGTGATGATTCCATGGTTGTTATGTTCGAAGAAATGATGAACCAGTCAACAACAACAACAACAATGTGCAACCTGCTGTTGATGGAAATCAGAGGCAGCAAACGTGGGTGCGCCACATCAACAACTTTCCGTGTTCCTGCTTTCACTGGTCAGTTTACATCTTCATCTCTGTCTGTACTTTTTGAGGTGCTGAATTTAGATCATGCACTGTTCAAACCATACCGTGTGTGTGTGTGTGTGTGTGTGTGTTCAGTCAGTCTCTGTGTGTCAGTCTGTTTATGTGCTGTGAACAATCATTGAATCTGTCTATAACACTATGTCTTTGTGATGTGGTTAGCCAGTAAACACACACACACACACACACACACTAAGTTTATAATTCTGACTTTGTGGGCTATTTTCGGACAGACAGAAACTGAACAGAACAGCAAAACAACAACCTTTGTGAATCTTCAGTGAGGAGACAATTCGGCACCGAAAGTGACAGTGTGTGCTTCCAATCATCTTCTTTTGTTTTGTGATTGTGTGTGAAGCTGAATTTTACATTATTTTTCGAGATTACCTCTCTGGATGCTTGAGGTGAGTGAAAGATTTTATTATTACATTATTATCTGATGTTTTGACACATTCTTTGGTATGTTTTGTGTAGATTATAAGTTTTGCTTTTTTCCACTTTGGGCATCTTTGTTTCCTTGCATGGATGACACAAAAGAGGGAGAAAACAGTAACAAAAACACAACAGAAAGATTGATGAAAGATTCTTTTTTCCAATGATACCAATCATGATACTGAATCTGTAATGAAAGGTAACAAATTTTCTCTTGAAAAGTACTAAAAGTAGCCCGTTTCCAGGCTACACACGGCCACTGAACACCTTGTGTGAGGAGAAAATCCACCCAGCTGAGGTACGCAGTGATAGAGTTAAAGGGCAAAGAATGCAAAGATGATAAGCATGTTTATTTGTATGAACACACTGACAGAATTTTTAAATCAGTTGATGAAAATGAAAAAGTATGCACCTTTGATTAGTTTTCACATATTCTTAGTTGTTTTAAACATAAAATACACCATTTCAAGTGAAAAATTAACACACAGACCGGGAAATACAACTGGAAACATAGACATAACACAATGTTATAAAATGTGCACGCACCTATGTGCAGAGATGAGAAGAACACACACACACACACACACACACACACACACAAAACCACCACCACCACCACCATACACTGTATGTTGCAAAACTGAAAGTTCCATGGTTCCTTTCAAAAGTCTTTGATATAGCCAAAAAACACACTAACAAACACCACATCCTATTTGGAAACGCCAACACTACACATGCTGTGTGTTGCAAAACTGGAAGGTTTCATGGCTCCTTTCACAAATGTCTTTGTACATTGTTAAATGTATTTGTGTTACTTGTCAATTGTTCTCGACCGGTCTGGCAAATTCTTCTCCACCGTCACTGTCAGCAATCAGCACTTCGGCGGGCGAATTATTGTCTAAAATCATTTTAATTGCCTACGTGGTGTTGTAAGCACTCTTTTGTTTTTTCCTGAAGTGCTGGCCATGCTTCGACAGGAGAAATCTGCTAAATAAATTCGGAAATATTTGACAACGTGCGTCAACTTGCAAGTCAAACATAGAGTGGACGTTCCGGAAACAAGTGGTGAAAATTTCAAATTTTTGTGGTTTTACGAAAAGAAGACTGAGCGAGGTTGGTAACTCTAGCGTACAAGTTGTCAATCGGTGCCTGTGGCATTTAGCGTACAAGTCACCAATTCGCGTCTGAAGCGTTAAGTAGGAAGTTGCTGATCGGCGCCTGAACTATGTTTTGTGTGAGTGTGTTTTGTTTTTTTGTTGGTTTTTTGTGTGTGTGTGTGTGTGTGTGTGCGTGCACGTGCATGTGTGAACATAAACGCTAAGGTCAGCAACAGGATCGCCAAAGCCAGCGCCGCCTTTAGGAGACTCCGTGAGAACATCTGGGAGCGGAGACGACTCAGCTCTACCACTAAACTGAAAGTCTACTGTGCAGTGATCCTTATCACCCTCCTTTACACCAGCAAGACCTGGACTGTCTACAGCAGACACGCCAAACAGCTCAACCTGAGCTGTCTCTGCAGACTCCTCCACATCAGGTGGCAGGACAAAGTCCCCCGACACGGAAGTCCTGGAAACGAATTGGCCTCTGCAGCGTCTTAACCCTCCTGCAGAAAGTCCAAGCCAAGTGGGCTGGACATGTGGTAAGAATGTCAGACAGCCGACTGTCTAACCAGCTGCTATATGGACAGAAGAAATACTACCAAGACTGCCTCAAACATCCCTCAAAGTCCTGGGCGTCAACACCAACACATGTTGGTCCTGAAGGACATTTGTCAATTTCAGAGGAACAGGTTCGGATAAAAAGAAAAAGCAATCTTAACATACTTGTATCATTTGTTTGTGTGTGTGTGTGTGTGTGTGTTGTACTGTATATGTGTGAAAATCAGAGGCTGGCAACAGGTAACGCTGGCACATTGTCCAGTCATTTTACAAGAAATAAGGGCAAAAATTCAAATTAATTCCTTCAAGATTATTTCTTGGTGTATATCAACCTTTAACCCTTTCATCACCAGAGGTGCAGAGCTAGCTCACTGTACAAGCCAGCTGAGCAGCAGTACACTTCAGTCTAAACCAGCTGTGCAGGAGAGGGAAAACTGTGTCACCACCAACCTACTTTAACTGGCCATAACTTCGCTTCTATTCTTTCAATAATCTTCATTCATAGCTCACTTTATAACAACGTACCACGCATACATGCAAGGAGGCCGAAGCTGCACTAAGCACGTACCATGCATATGTGCGTGGTAGCGCCATTTGTAGTTAAACATGCGGCGCGTGCATGTGCGTGTCGGTTTTTGTTTTGAAACAAAGACTGCTCGTCAACAGTCCGAGGGAAAAAAAACGCATGGAATTCCACATACCAATCATCCATCTATTTTTAGACCAGTTTCTGCTGACCTAGTCAGCGGTATTCGGTTGAATCCCCAGCTTGAAACAAAGGACTCGAGACCAGTCATTTTGCTATCAAGGATGGCGTTACAACAGATGAAGTGGACGGTTGTGTCACTCGAAGAAGTGCTTCAAGAAGTTGTTCAGAATGGCTCTGGTGATGAAAGTACTGTTCAGAAAATGAAGATGAAGACAGAGAAAATGAAGGCAATATACTTGAAGATGTTGTCATTACGGTTGACAATGAAAATGACGAAGAAATTGACGATACCGAGGAGACACGTGACAGTGATGATTCCATGGTTGTTATGTTCGAAGAAATGATGAACCAGTCAACAACAACAACAACAATGTGCAACCTGCTGTTGATGGAAATCAGAGGCAGCAAACGTGGGTGCGCCACATCAACAACTTTCCGTGTTCCTGCTTTCACTGGTCAGTTTACATCTTCATCTCTGTCTGTACTTTTTGAGGTGCTGAATTTAGATCATGCACTGTTCAAACCATACCGTGTGTGTGTGTGTGTGTGTGTGTTCAGTCAGTCTCTGTGTGTCAGTCTGTTTATGTGCTGTGAACAATCATTGAATCTGTCTATAACACTATGTCTTTGTGATGTGGTTAGCCAGTAAACACACACACACACACACACACACTAAGTTTATAATTCTGACTTTGTGGGCTATTTTCGGACAGACAGAAACTGAACAGAACAGCAAAACAACAACCTTTGTGAATCTTCAGTGAGGAGACAATTCGGCACCGAAAGTGACAGTGTGTGCTTCCAATCATCTTCTTTTGTTTTGTGATTGTGTGTGAAGCTGAATTTTACATTATTTTTCGAGATTACCTCTCTGGATGCTTGAGGTGAGTGAAAGATTTTATTATTACATTATTATCTGATGTTTTGACACATTCTTTGGTATGTTTTGTGTAGATTATAAGTTTTGCTTTTTTCCACTTTGGGCATCTTTGTTTCCTTGCATGGATGACACAAAAGAGGGAGAAAACAGTAACAAAAACACAACAGAAAGATTGATGAAAGATTCTTTTTTCCAATGATACCAATCATGATACTGAATCTGTAATGAAAGGTAACAAATTTTCTCTTGAAAAGTACTAAAAGTAGCCCGTTTCCAGGCTACACACGGCCACTGAACACCTTGTGTGAGGAGAAAATCCACCCAGCTGAGGTACGCAGTGATAGAGTTAAAGGGCAAAGAATGCAAAGATGATAAGCATGTTTATTTGTATGAACACACTGACAGAATTTTTAAATCAGTTGATGAAAATGAAAAAGTATGCACCTTTGATTAGTTTTCACATATTCTTAGTTGTTTTAAACATAAAATACACCATTTCAAGTGAAAAATTAACACACAGACCGGGAAATACAACTGGAAACATAGACATAACACAATGTTATAAAATGTGCACGCACCTATGTGCAGAGATGAGAAGAACACACACACACACACACACACACACACACACACACACACACACAAACCACCACCACCACCACCATACACTGTATGTTGCAAAACTGAAAGTTCCATGGTTCCTTTCAAAAGTCTTTGATATAGCCAAAAAACACACTAACAAACACCACATCCTATTTGGAAACGCCAACACTACACATGCTGTGTGTTGCAAAACTGGAAGGTTTCATGGCTCCTTTCACAAATGTCTTTGTACATTGTTAAATGTATTTGTGTTACTTGTCAATTGTTCTCGACCGGTCTGGCAAATTCTTCTCCACCGTCACTGTCAGCAATCAGCACTTCGGCGGGCGAATTATTGTCTAAAATCATTTTAATTGCCTACGTGGTGTTGTAAGCACTCTTTTGTTTTTTCCTGAAGTGCTGGCCATGCTTCGACAGGAGAAATCTGCTAAATAAATTCGGAAATATTTGACAACGTGCGTCAACTTGCAAGTCAAACATAGAGTGGACGTTCCGGAAACAAGTGGTGAAAATTTCAAATTTTTGTGGTTTTACGAAAAGAAGACTGAGCGAGGTTGGTAACTCTAGCGTACAAGTTGTCAATCGGTGCCTGTGGCATTTAGCGTACAAGTCACCAATTCGCGTCTGAAGCGTTAAGTAGGAAGTTGCTGATCGGCGCCTGAACTATGTTTTGTGTGAGTGTGTTTTGTTTTTTTGTTGGTTTTTTGTGTGTGTGTGTGTGTGTGTGTGCGTGCACGTGCATGTGTGAACATAAACGCTAAGGTCAGCAACAGGATCGCCAAAGCCAGCGCCGCCTTTAGGAGACTCCGTGAGAACATCTGGGAGCGGAGACGACTCAGCTCTACCACTAAACTGAAAGTCTACTGTGCAGTGATCCTTATCACCCTCCTTTACACCAGCAAGACCTGGACTGTCTACAGCAGACACGCCAAACAGCTCAACCTGAGCTGTCTCTGCAGACTCCTCCACATCAGGTGGCAGGACAAAGTCCCCCGACACGGAAGTCCTGGAAACGAATTGGCCTCTGCAGCGTCTTAACCCTCCTGCAGAAAGTCCAAGCCAAGTGGGCTGGACATGTGGTAAGAATGTCAGACAGCCGACTGTCTAACCAGCTGCTATATGGACAGAAGAAATACTACCAAGACTGCCTCAAACATCCCTCAAAGTCCTGGGCGTCAACACCAACACATGGGAGACACTTGCTCTGGACCGTCCAGCTTGGCACAGCATAATCACCACAGAAGCCCGTGCAGCTGAAGCCAGGCGCATCAATGAAGCGCACTGAAAGCGTTCTGTGCGCAAGGCCCGAGCAGCACCACTGCCTCAACAGCACCCACCCACTTGTGTCCAACATGTGGGTGAGACTTCAGGGCCCGATTTGGCCTCACCATCCACCGATCTTTCATCAGACTCTTGAAGCCATGGTCATCTTCTAATCCGAAGGACGAATATCTTCACATCACTTTTTTGATGAACATCATCACATCATTCTGCAAAGTGGCTTGAGCGCTGGAATGAGCTATATGAATTCCCATTATCATTATTATTTTTATTATTATCATTATCATTATTATTATTATCATTATCATCATCACTATCATCATTAATGTGAATACAGACTGGTTGGGTGAGCGATGTGTACACAGGGGGTATATTCCAGCCAGGAAGGCTATGAAATGGCCTTGGCTGGTTTAAACCTGGGGTAAGAAATAGCCTATGCTACTTCTTACCCGGGGTAAGAACCAGCCAGGGACAGGTTTCGGCCTGTTACACCGGCTGCACAGCTGTTGCAGTCGACAGAAAGTAACCAAATTATTAGCAGGAGACAGTGTGAGCAATTTTCTTGGCACTCAGCCAATGCGGTCTGATGAGAACTGGATAAAGTGACTGTGAGAGGGATGAAGAGTAGGGGGCTGGAGACTGAGGGGGCGTGGCCTCACATCCTTGTTATCACTTGGAGAAGTCACAATGCATTGTGTATCTGTCTTTTTTTTTAAAATTTTTATTGTGGTTGTTCCAGTATAATTTGTGTGCAGGTATTATCCATTTGTCCAGAAAATATATTTTAGTGCAAATTACCCAACTAATGTTTATGATGAACAAGTTGAAAATGTGACAAAAAACAAAACACTGATTTCAAAACAGCATGTCCCTGAAAATAAATGAAATTGGAAAACATCATGTGTTTTGTATTCTTTATTCATTTACCTTTCAGAAAATATATACTTTTATGGTTCTTTCTCCAATAACAAAGAGCACAGCATTTTTTGAAAATGCATACCCGTTTTTTGTGAAAAAAAAACCCCTGGGAAATAGATTTCACTTAAATCTTATTTCCCTGGCAGCGAAAGGGTTAAATGGAAAAGCATATTTACATATTTCCAAATAGTTCTCACATCCCCTAATTATAGAAAAAAATTACTCTTTCCACCTTTATGGTTTATACAGATCAGTTTACAGGCTCAGCACATGTGCTGTCAAAAAGTGAGTCAAAAAGACAATCAATTGAGCACATCTACATACCAATACACATTTTCATATAAGGGAGAAAGTTTGTTTTATGTTTTGTATCATATAAACAGTCTTAAAATATCATATAAACAGTCTTAAAATTTTATCTTAAAACAGAAACAAGTATTCATAATTTCTTTTTCTTCTCCTTTTTTTTCTGAATGCACACAAGGAATATTCCATCATATTTCTTCTTTTTTCTTTTTTTCTGAATGCACACAAGGAATATTCCATCATAATATCTTAAGCTGTACTATAATGGAACTTTTTAAACTGAAAAGTGACCATGCACAATTTCAGTGAACCCGCTTTTTAGACTATCTGGATGCACAAGAACCCAGTTTCTTTTCTTTTGGGATGTCCAGCACTTACCTGCTGCTGTCAGATATGTAGTCCACCTCTCTGTCATCAAAGTCTCCTTCATCACTCTCCTCAATGGCTTCATCATCTGAGTTCTGCTTGGCATTCTTCACTTTCTTCTGTGTCTTGACATTACCTTTCCCTTTCTTCTTCTCTTTCTCTCTGTCTGGGGACACAGCAGCTGTGTATTACAATTTGTCTGTGGTTTACAAATTCTTTTAACAGGAGAGGTATGGAGGAGGAAAATAATGGAAAAATTATTACCCTTTACATAATGAAAGAATGAAAAACTGAATGAATGTTTTTCAAGAGTCTGTGAAACAAATCACTCATATTTTTGTTTGCTCTCAATATTTATGCCGACATGCAGGATGAGACTGTTGGTACTATTATAAGAGTTACAACATGCCCTAAAATTGAGGATTCGTTAAGATTTATTTAAACATGGTACAAAAATTAACAACAATAACAAATAATAATTAACATTATCATTATTATTATAAACTAATACTAAACAACTAATAATAAACATTAAAGATATTTTTAAAAGAAGATACAGCCAAAAGATGATTTACTAACATAAGCCAGTTTTTTCATTCTATAAATACAATTACTTGGTTTACAAGAAAATACCCAAACCTAAACACAAGGGGCATGAAAACTGGGAACAGGGAAAAAACAGGAGAATGTGTGGAGACAAAATAAGGAATGGTTTGCCTTCCAACCCCAAAAGAACTTCACATCCTTTCATTTTCATTTAATGATTATCTGCTTCAAATGATGTTGTACACTTCTTTTTTAATCAAATCGTTTGTATTCTGGGAGAGGAGGAGCTACACAACATATAAGAATCAGCTTTTCTTCACTGGCACATCTATTTTAACTATTCATCTGTTAGGCATAAATAATACCACCTTCTCACACAACTTTTTCATCATGCTTAGTCTGGTACCGGTGTAGCAGCCTATTCTAACACCCCCGCTGGTTTTACCCCAGGGTAAAATTTGGCTAGCTCAGATATACATTAGCCTGAAATGACTCATAGGGGTTAAATTGGCCCAGTCAGAACTGCCCTCACCTCCCCTTTTTGGATTTTCCCCCTCCCTTGTTGTTAGGGGTGTCATTCTGGCCTAGCTGGAAATGACCCCTGGGGCTGAAGTTGGCCCGGTTAGAATTCCTCCACCCACCTCCTCCTCAGTTTTCTTGCACTATGCTGTCCTTCATCTAGAATGGTCCAGATTACCCTCTGTATCACTATATAATTATTTTGCTGGAATGATCAACAAGGTGAATCTGGCCTCAGACGTGACCTCACCTCTCCTACTTGAGATTCAACCCCCAGTAGAAACGAAGGTTATTCTGGACTGATAAACCCCGAGGTAAGCTTAACCTGTTCATTGCCTGTAAGACGTCAGCTGATGTCCTACACAAAATGTTGCCATTGTGCCTTAAGACATCTACTGATGTCCTGCAAGTATTCCAATTCTTTTCCTTCACAAAAATGTTACTTTGATTCTGTATCTTCTATACTTTTTTTAATTTGAATCTGACAAAAAAAAAAACAACAACAAAAAACAAACAAACATTACCCCTGAATCCTCAAAATTCACTGGAAAAGGCAAAGCACTTTCCTTTTTTTCTTTTTTTTAAATTACAAAATTCTGATTGGGTTAACATGAAAAGAACTTCTTCCCTGTTTCTCATTCTACTCCTTTCCACCACGTTTCTCCCATCAAAAGACCCATGCACCAACTACCAGGTGAGTGGGATGGGTAAAAAAGTTTAGGCTAGCCTAAATGAGCCTTGTCCTACCATTGTTTTTCACCAATGATTTCTATATTACTTCATTTCTTTAACCAGTTCAGTGCCAGAGAATTTTGTATTAAAAAAAAAAAAAAAAAAAAAAAAGCTCTCCCCTCGCCAGGGAATTTTGAGGATTCGGGGGTAATAAATCACAAACAAATCTAGCACAAAAGCTGTGGGCGATACAGAAAGAAAGTAAACGTTTTTGTGAAGGAAAATGAGTGGAGATTCTGCTTCTGGGCTTTTTTTTCCCCAGTTAGGTTGATTGTAGGTAACTGTTCAGGCATGTAAAGTCAAGATAATAATTTTTGTGCAACAAGAAAGTCTATTTCCACCTCTACATAATGACATCCATAAAGAAAAGAAACAAAATACAGCTAGAAATAGCAAGCCTATTGTCAGATCATACCTGCAGAAGAAATTAAAACAGGCTATAAGCTTATGAAAACAAATCACAGCTCTTGCAGATATGTAAGTAAATCACTATCCCAACAATGCCAAAAGTGAGTAAAGTCAGCGTAAAGGGTCAATCACAGTCCCAGAAACTGAACTGGCAAGCTTTTTGACAACACAGAGCATTTGCAAGTGAGAGGGTGAAGTTGTTTGATGACATTCACTCCTTTCAAGTTGCACATGGGCCGATAAAAGTGTCTGCTGTGCAGTCAGCTTGCCACCTCTTCATACAAGTCATCCCCCTGATTCAGCGAAAACAAAGCGCTAAAAACAAAAAGCACGTGTTTCACATCCAGTGCAGGTTCAGCACTGCGTTTCGTGAAAATTGTGGGGCATTGGCGGTTGTCGATTGCCTTCTGCTTTGAAATGTGAGGACACGCTTCCCAAAAGCCACGCCCCATTGATGAACTCTGGCTGGCATTCGACTTACCGTCTTACATCACTCCTCTCCCTCTCCTCTTCTTCCAACACTGGCTGTACGTATTCTGTCAGTCATAGCCAGTTGTTCAAAAACGCTGTCTGATTGGATGGATGGACTGAATTACCATAAAATGGGCTGTTAGTTTCATAACTGTGTTAATCACCTTCGTTTTCAAACCAATCATCAGACAAGAGAGATCCTTCTCCATCGCGAAAGCTGTCCATAATCTGTTTGTGTGAACTGAACCAAACTCCAATGAAGGAAAAATCGGAACATATGCAGGACGTCAGTGGACGTTTTATTGGCACTATGGCAATACTTTTTGTAGGACGTCAGCTGACGTCTTATAGGCACTCTACTGGTTAATACATGAATCATACATGAAAGGGAATGCAGAAATGACGAGAAAATTCATTCTGGTTCATCCATGAGTGCTTACCTTGTTAAACTAGCCTGAAAGGTGTGTGTGTGTGTAGTGTATGTCTGTCTGTACAAATGACAAATCATCTTGTTGCCAAGTCAGCTGGGAATATTTCAGACTCACTTTCATGTATGCCGTGTCGAAGCGCCCCTAATAAAGAGAAATAGATGTGTCAGTGTTTCTGTGTACTGAGGTCAGATATCACTGTTCAAGAGTTAAAGTTAAAGTTAAATCAAGATCAGATTGAAGAAAAAATGAGAGAATGACTTTCATGACATTACACGGACAGATCTGTACTGAAAACTATCAAACTGTGGGCACATCCATAGGTTGCTGTGTATTTGTCCATATGCTGGTGTTTCTGGGTTCTGATGTCTCCATATGTAACAGACTAAAGAGAATGGCATTGATATTGTATGGGTAGATCTGTACTAGGGCATACTGGAAGGCTACATTAGCAAAATCCAATTATATCTAAGAACATGAATACTGAGGGAGCTAAAAAAATAAAATTAAAATAAAAATAAGGTAAAAGCAAGTATTATAAAAAAACATGTTTATCAAATTTTATCTCCATGCTAAAAGTAGTTTAAATTTTATGTGCTTTGAAACATAGCAAATCCTGCTATTTGGAAAAATATGCCTTTTTTTGAAAATTTCAAGAAGCTGTATCTCAAAAAGTATTACAGATACAGCCTTGAAAATTTGCATGGTTTTATATCTCATCAACATCTATGTGCCTGTAAAGTTTTGTTCCCGTCAGATTACTTTTTAAAAATTAGTGGTCCTGCCCTCTATCAGGAAGTCAATGGTTCTAATACTGAAAAACTTTCACAAAATAATACAGTCAGATAGTGGTCAGTTATTGTCAGCAGTGGTCAGTCAGAGGTCAAAAACCTGCCAAGGTGTCATAATAAACCTGACAAAACAATGCAATCTGACCACTTTTTCGAAGTGGCCAGCAGTGGTCAGTAATGGTCAGCAATGATCAAAGTCAGTAGTGGTCAGCTAAAGGTCAAATTCTGCCAAGAACTGAGAAGTCTGAATACTGCATAGTAGTAGGGAGAGCTTCAATATGGACTGTTACATTGGAACCCCTCGCTTCCATAAATTTCAGTGGAAGGGAGAGGCAGAGGGAGAAAGGCCATAGGGGTCAATAAAGGCTAGCCCAGACTGACCCCACTTCCTTTTTCAACAGATTGATTAAATGT
The DNA here is from genome assembly GCF_041734735.1 of Babylonia areolata. Lineage (NCBI taxonomy): Eukaryota > Metazoa > Mollusca > Gastropoda > Neogastropoda > Buccinidae > Babylonia > Babylonia areolata. Next base: position 38,296,240 of record NC_134878.1, read on the forward strand.
ATAGAAAGGGGGTAAGATTCCATCAAGGGGGGGATTGATCTTGGCTAGCCACACATGACGCCAGCGGTCATTCAAGGCAAACCTAGACTGACTCCGGGGTAAATACCAGTAGACGGAGGCTGTTAAACCATCACCCAAATTTCAGATTGATAAAAATGAAAACAAAAACTGAAAACATACAAGTTCATAAAAACTAAAGAGCCATGAAAAAAATATACAGCAGAAAAGAATCTATGTTTCTATCTGACGTAGTTCCAAGGATATGTGATGCAGCACACAAAAACCTGGCTAAAGTCGCATCCAGTTATTCTTTGCTGTACACAAAAACAAGTCGTTAGGGTCAAAATCATGAATGGGATTTTTTAAAATATCACATTTTCAAACTTTTATCTTTCCTGTTGGTAAGTATCTTTGCACAAAACACCCTGCAACTGTAGCATTTTCAATGTTTTGAGGTGCATCCCTGTCAAAACCATGTAGAAAAATACTGCACTCTTTTGCCCTATTTCAGTTGCATGCTGAAAGCAACAAAGACAGGGAAATTTTGGTCTGTGAGGTAATATTAGGTACTGGCACCCGCTAACAAAGGCTGCGAGAAAACCGGCAGCAGGCCAAAATTTGTCACTTTTCACTTGATGATTTTTGCGTGAAATTGTGTATAAATCTTGTTTAAAACATAATGGAAATAAAGACAAGCCATTAATCTTTCAATCCATTATTTGTTTATTTACTTGTGTGCGAGTGCGAGTGTGTATTCATTCCGAGAACTGCCTACCGTAATCAGCGAAACTGATCCCGTGTCGCGCTTCCGCCATGGCGGACATTCGTGTTGTCCAAGGGTCGGTTGTTTTGATTTGTTTATAGGTTGTGGAATTTTCCATCCCCAATATTCAAATAAGGTCAAACCGCAAGGTCGAAGCCTAAACAAGTTCCACCATCAGTTATTTTTATTAATTTACTTCATAACAAAGAGCCAGCACACCGATCCCGTTAAAAGGACACATTTGAAAGATTTTTTCGCGATGTAAAGCTATAAAAACCATTTAGTCCAGGGCAGATACAAAAATGGTCAAAATGTCTGCAACAAAACCATTCTTTTCACGATAAAATAGAATAAATCATACTGATAACGCGGATATAAACTTGACCGCTGTAGGTGGGCGGGAACATGATTAGATTTTGATTTTTAATAATTATTTCTCACACATTTGGCCATGACAGAGCGCCTTACAAAGATCCTCAACGGCTCAAGGCATGAGCAAGCCAGGGTTACGCAAGCGCGATATAAGGGGTCGCCAGAGGAAAGCATTTAGCGCGGTACAGTACTTGTGGCTGACTGCTGCCGCGCTGATGCTGTCCTATACATCTGTTAGTAGGTCACTGCGGCAGATGACAGATACCATACAGAAAATAAGAGAATACTTTGGGGTCAAAAGGAAACAAACATTTTTAATTTCATCTATTATATACTAAATTGGTAGAAAACGCAAATTTGCTTTTATGAATGTTTTACAGTTTCTTACCAGTCCTGACATTTCATAAAGAATAAAATCGGTATTGTACCGACTGCAAAGGTGAACTTACAAAGGCAGCACGGGATCATTTAGTTCGTAAGAACAATTATGTTGACATTTTACGCAATGCACAACTTGGAAATATTTTATGCTCTGCTTATGCTCTGCTTATTGACGTGTAGTATATGAATATCTCAATACCTGTTAACTAGGTTTGTTTCAATGAACATTGTCGGAGCACTGACCAGACAATTAATTCAGAAAGCATGGAAGGCAGATGATGGCAAAATCGACCAACATCATGTCTTGATGTAAAAAGAACGGTATGAAATATATTTTTTCCTTTGGAAATGAAGCGATATTTGCAAATGTGACTCACGAACCCTGGCGCAGTAGGCACGTCAGTTTAGCGTGGGAAAGAAAATATATCTGGCTGGAGTATGAAGGTGGCAAAATGAAGTGCATCAGATAGTCATGAAGAACAAAAGTATAAACATGTGTTTACAATGATTATTCAAATGTTTCACATGTTATCAAGATTGCAATTCATTAGAGAAATGTCTGCAACAATTTTGTGTGAATGTAGTTTGTTCTTGTGTCTTAAATGTGTTGAAAATTATTAAAAACATCCAAAATTTTGGCGCCATTTTGTGACACGGCAATGTGTCTGAACATGAAGTGGTCAGAAACAAATAAGTACAAACCTGAATAAAATCCAGTACATACAGACCTGATCTATATTCATTCGTTGTGATAATAAAACATTGATCATCAGTAAAAATGGTACATTAAGTTTCAAATATTACACAAAAAACCCGCGTGACAGACGTAAACAACCCGTTCCTCTTGACGTATTTTTATTCATTCAAAGGCAAGCACATTCATGAATACACTACACGTTCTTTACTTGCAACAGGTGGTCAATACATCTATCTTCTGCAGCACATACACTCATTTTCTGAAAAAAAAAAATGTCTATTCAACTATTTAAATGCAATCGACGTCGCATATTAATTTTCAGTTCCGCTTTTCTGTGCATGTAAACGACCCAATAAAAATATATATGTAAACAAAATTAGAACTGTTTCCACATGAATCATGCGGATTCATTGCGGGAAAGCGTATATCGGTTTGACAAACACCCTTCAATCATGTGTGTTTGAACACAGATTCAGAGAGTGTGTTGTTTCCGACAGCGTGTGAGATGTACATATGTTACATGGAAATCTCCAATATGTTCATTCGCACCCTGTGGTTGCTATATTTAAAATAAAATAAAAACAAAAACAAAACAAAAACACCTGTATGTTAATTTCGTCGTTGTTATGGTTTGTTTGTACATTTATCTCTGATCCGATTAAGTTTAGACACAATCACTGTTTCTGACACATGGCGAGATGCGGTAATATGCGGATACTGGCGTAAGATTTCGAACCAAGTCAACACATGTAGTTCAGTAAGACTGTTTTCAGTTGAAGACTTGTTGCATCAAAAGTTCCAAACAACAAAGTTCAAAATAGAAAATCACCCCCTTAAATTACCTTGATTTTGGCTTTTGCTGTCTGGTGAAGTTTTATTACGAAATGATGTAGTTATCAGTTCACAAGACAGACAAAGTGTGGAACGAAAAAATTTGTTGTATTCAAAACATGTCAGTCCCTACACGCTTATTATTTTGCAAAATTTGATTAGAACAGCCACATTTTACATCACACAAGTTCTGAAAAACCAAAGTATACATTGATTGTGAATGAATTTCTTAAAATTAATTAAGTTTGAAGCATTTCACATTTAGTAGTGCTTGAGATGAAGTCAGGTGTCACATTCGGACACAGAACACATGTTCTTTGGTTCTGCTTTACACAGATAATAAAATTCCTTATTTTAGTTGTTGTTTGTTGTTATTGTTGTTGCTGTTTGGTTTTGTTTTTTTATGAAAGCCTTACTTTTATTACATTTTGTTTTTCTGCAATCCTACATATTTGTTCACTGTGAGGATAACACTAAACAGTTTTCTGTTGATTGACTGAATAGAAAGATACAAAGAATCCGGTGTTTTGATCACAATTCTTCAGATAAAGAGGAAAACTTTTGTCAAGTGATATAAATAATACAATTCCCATTTCATAATAAGATGAACGGTAGTACTTCAAACATTTAAACACTGGGGAGAATTGATGTGAAAATGGAGTGCCTGCAGTGTTTCTGAAAAATAAAATCATCCAGGGTGGGGAGTTAGTTTAGGTATTTTGGGTTCCACGTTCCATATGACATAAGGTTTTAGGTAATCATTAATAAAATACATAATTTTGCAGAGGCTTTGTTTTAATGCATTGCATTGGCTAAGGATCGCATGACAGATTCATTACTATCATTATTATAAATCCAGTAATTCAAACATCTGCGTCGGGAAAGTTTGTTTAGGTAACTTGGATTCAATGTTACACATGTTACAACAAAGTCTTACATAATCATTAACAAAATTTATGATCCATTGTTATCATTATGATTATTATTTATATCCCACGCTAAATCATCTACCGTGCCAGGGTTCGTGAGTCACATTTGCAAATACCGGTTCATTTCCAAAGAAAAATATGTATTTCATACCATTCTTTTCACATCAAGACATGTTGTTCAATTCTGCCATAATCTGCCCTCCATACTTTCCCAATTTATTGTCTGGACAGAGCGCCGATAATGTTCATTGAAACCGAAGCGGGTTAACACATACTGATTTAGATATTTATATTCTACACGTTAATAAGCGGAGCATGGAGTATATCAAAAGTTGTGCATTGCGTAAAATATCAACAAAATTGTACTTACGAACTAAATGATCCCGTGCTGCCTTAGTAAATTCATCTCTGCAGTCGGTATAATACCGATTTCATTCTTTAAGATATGTCATGAATGGTAGGAAACTGGAAAACATTCATAAAAGCGGATTTGCGTCTTCTACCACTTTATTTTAAACACATGAAATTGAACAGGTTTGTTTCCTTTTGACCCCAAAGAGCTCTGTTCCTAGCTTACTGTTCAGAATCGGTTGTCTGCCGCAGTGACCTGCTCACAGATCAGCATCAGCACGGCAGCAGTCAGTCACATGTACTGTACCGCACTGAACGCTTTCCTCTGGCAACCCCTTATACCGCGCTTGTGTAACCTTCGCCTGTGCTTGCCTTGCGACTCTTTGTAAGGCGCTCTCACACAGGCAGAAGTAGTAAAAATATTCGATTCTGGACATTAAAAATCAAAATCTACTGATTTTCCCGCCCCCCTATAGTGGTCAACTTTATATCAGTGTGATCACAGATGAGTATGATTTATTCTATTTTATCGTAAAAAGAACGGTTTTGTTGCAGACATTTTGACCTAACACAAATTCTAATCTAAATTTCCTGGCCTAATTGGTACATCATAGCGATAGAAAGCTTATTTTTCGCTGATTCGATTGGTACCAAAGGTCAAGGTATTCATACGCACTCAAATATAGCGCAGCCAATGAAAAGCACGCTTGGAACCGTGACACACATTCACACACTGACTTGACTCGGCCACGGCGGCTCCTATGAAATCAACAAGTGATGACGCTAACATTTCAAGCGTTTTTGTCATCCAGATAAAAAAATCACCTAGGTAAGTATTACAAATTTTACAAATCGATTCATGTTTAATTGATCAACGTAGTTCTTAGGGCTTATTAATCCATAGGATCATTCCGATTTCATGATGAATGGAGTAAGCTTTGACCGCTTGACGAAGTGATCGACACGTTTCCACCAGTTGTGTTTCGCGTCAGTGCTATTTTATTCTAGACTGAAATATTGTAAGAAAACTCGTGTAATGAAAAGTAAATGCATTGTTTAGCATTTTATTACATTTTTATGATCCTTTTAGGATTCCAAAAGAAAGGATCGCCGATTTAAATCAAGACAACAGTTCATGACATAAACCGGAAATAACCACCTCAGGCCTCTCGTGACCTAAAAGTTAATTAGGTTAACATAATTATTGAGACTGGTTTGTTATTACTTGTTGTTAACTTAGTTCAGAAATAAATACCAACATTAATGGAATATACTGATCTATATCACAAACTGAGCAGGGAGAGGTGGGATCAAAGGCCATTGTACATAACTGTTTCACATCATCAAGCTCTTTGTTTACATTTGTCAGTACACTCTCTCTCCTTCCTCTCTCATACTTTCAGCACACACACACACACACACACACACACACAGATATATATATATATATATATAGAGAGAGAGAGAGAGAGAGAGAGAGAGAGAGAACTCAGAACTCAGAACTGTTTTAATGTCAATAGCTTATCAGCCCTAATGACATGGGGGTACAATCAAAACAACAAAATAGTTCTAAAAAAAAAAGATGAAATGACTATTCAAAACATACCATTTTTGAACGTCTATTCAAAACATACCATTTTTTAAATCCATTGATAAGGCACCTACATAATTTCAACCATCCAGTTTACGAAGTCAATTTCTTAAAGAACAACAGTGAGTGATGTTTTTTCTTCGAAAATTATATGCTTCGGCAATATACTTTGCCAGAGACTGGACTGAATTTTCTTGATGCATGTTAAGTACACTGCACAGATCTTCATTCTTTGCAGAACATGTTTTAAAGACCGTACATTTTTCACGAACATCAGCGTACGCTTTGAAATGAAACAAGAAATGTAACTCATCCTCCTTTATAAAACCGCACATCGGACAAGGGGAGAGCATGGATGGGTTAGTTTGCAACCAATACTTGTGAGCATATAATCCAAGAGATCTCAACCTAAACCTGGCTAAACTGATTCTATGCCACTTGTTGGTTACAACTGTGATATATTTTTCTATTCCAAAAACATTTTTAAACTGATAGAACCAACTGTATTTTTCATTTGTTTCCATTTCATAATGCCAGTCTTGCTTATATGAAGCTATGAGTCTAGACATCTTTGAATTCAGAAATAAATCCTTTTTCGCATCCAACTCCCTGACACATCCACACAATTCCAAATCCTTGTACTGTTAATATTTTCTTAACCAAATATACCCAATTTTCCTTCCCTCTCTCGTGTTCGTTTAATAACATAACATACGCTTGTTTACAAAGTCTCGATGCAGGAAGACTAATCAATTTTAACCAATATTTGACACATTTCACATACGATCTGATATATAATGGGTATCTTCCAGTCTCTCCGTATAACACAGTGTTCGATGCATGCAGAGGTACCTTTAAAAAACGTTTGATAGCAAAAGTGTGCACTTTTTCAATATCTTTATTATCACCAAGTCCCCATACTTCAGAACCATAGGTCAACATTGGTTCGACTTGAGCATCAAAAAGTTTCCAGAAAATAGATGAATCCATGGAACCTAGTTTATGTAAGCATCTCAAAATTTCAATAACCCCTTTCTTTCCCTTCCTACATGTTTCTGCTATTGTGCTTGTCAAACTGAGTTTTGTTGTAAAGAACATACCAAGATATTTATAAATATTCGTTACTTTTATTTCATCGGTACCGTATTGCCATTTTTCATGTCTAGATAGGTGACCACCTTTCCTGAATACAATTACATTGGTTTTTTCAAGATTTACTTCTAAAAATAATCTATCTGCTTCTTGTTTTAATGCATTTAACTGATTCTGAAGTCCTATGGCCGTGCTAGACAAGAGAATCACATCGTCTGCAAATAACATTAGAAATATTTCGACAGCTCCAGGGATCATTTGAATTCCATGTTTACCTTTTTTTGTTATTTCTACTGCCAGTTCATTTATAAAAAAAATGAAAACATTACTGGACTTATTCTAGACTGAAATATTGTAAGAAAACTCATGTAATGAAAAGTAAATGCATTGTTTAGCATTTTATTACATTTTTATGATCCTTTTAGGGTTCCAAAAGAAAGGATCGCCGATTTAAATCAAGACAACAGTTCATGACACAAACCGGAAATAACCACCTCATAGGCCTCTCGTGACCTAGAAGTTAATTAGGCTAACATAATTATTGAGATTGGTTTGTTATTACTTGTTGTTAACTTAGTTCAGAAATAAATACCAACATTAATGGAATATACTGATCTATATCACAAACTGAGCAGGGAGAGGTGGGATCAAAGGCCATTGTACATAACTGTTTCACATCATCAAGCTCTTTGTTTACATTTGTCAGTACACTCTCTCTCCTTCCTCTCTCATACTTTCAGCACACACACACACACACACACACACAGAGATATATATATAGAGAGAGAGAGAGGGGGAGAGAGAGAGAGAGAGAGAGAGAGAGAGAGAGAGAGAGAAACACACACATAACACACACACACATGAAGTATGCATGCACTAATGCAGCAACACATCCAGTGTGTGTGTGTGTGTGTGTGTGTGTGTGTGTGTGTGTGTGTGTGTGTGTGTGTGTTTGTGCTAACAATGAGGGACAGAATGATGAATATTGTGCAAAGCATTTCATACCCAGTGTCTTTGCTGTACATGCAGATTTCACACCATAACTGATTCATATGCAATACCTTTTGATAACAAACATTAACACATGTAACAAATGTTAAATAAGAAATAAGTAATAGAAACTAGCTTTCATTAAAAGGGGGTGAAAATCCCAGTTTTAGTGACAACTGCAAATATTAATGTAATTGTCCATAGAGAAGAGCCTTGACAGGTTTTACTCCTCTTTTTGTTTTCTTATATGGTCTGCAGCAATATTATATAAACCTGTTCTTATATGCAAATACCAAAGCTACATGAGAGAAAAAAATAAAAAGAACAAACAATGCATACCTTATAATTATGCACGCACGCGCACACACACACACACACACACACACACAGAGCATGAATCAATGAACTGATTCACTTGCAGATGCATTCAGTATATGTATACATTTATGCATTCCGGGCAGCACACATTGAACCATCTTCGGGTACATCATATCATAAACCAATATTTAAACATTTAATGATTTAGCCTGCATTGTGTTTTGTGAATTTGTAAGCCATCTGTATCAGATAAAAAATTTTAAAAAATTTCAGAGCCAATGGATGTTGATACAGACCATGACCTGTCTTCAGAATCCAGCGACACAGCTGAAGAAGAAAACACTTTTAAGGATCTTGTTTTCATCTGGATTGGAGAAAATACAGCTGTCTTCTATGACAATGATGTCGGAAGCATCTGAAATTTTTAGACTAGGCCAGGCTAAGGTGAACTTTCCACACAAATGTACAGTTGCCAACAACACATGTGTGGCCACATAAGCCAGAAGATGGGAGTATTTCTGCAATGTTTGTGTTTTCTTCTGGTTTTGAAGTTACAATGCAGAATGGCAGAGTGTGGTCTGTTCCTGAACATGACAAACTGAGGAAGACATACTTGTACAGAAATATGCATCAATCTTACTGACAGTCAGTGACAATGCCACCAGCCTCCCTCCCACACCAGCAAACCCTTTTTTTTTCTCTTTTGTGTCATTTTTTCATGTTATGGAAACAGTTTACAAACATAAAGTAGTACATGTATTGACAAGTTGTTAAGATTAAAAGAAATATGTTAGACTTTAAAAAAAAATTTTATTCACTGATTTAAGCTTTTTTGTACCTCAAGACATATTCATTTTCATCATATGGATAAACCAAAATTGCCAGTTTGATGTTTGTATATTACTGTTTTGAATAGAATTGTTTCTTTTAACATTCTTAACACTCATGCAAAATTTGAAGCAAATCCATCAAATAGATTTTGAGTTAGAGCTGTTTTAAGTTTGACAGCTTGTGACGTCACTTTTTCCATCGCACAAATTAAGGAAAACCCCATTTTTAAAGGCAAATTATTCATTTGTAAATCAAGTTAACTGTACAGAAAAAAAATAAGCAAAATCACTATGTTGTATGGGGTCCAAATCATAGATTTCAGCTGTTTCCAGTGCATAGTTTTTGTGTGGCTGTCCTCCACAAATGCCTTATCTGGGTATTTTGGACATAAGAAACAGACATTTTTGTCAAATTTGAGGCTCTGTAAAATAGAAACTTTCGGTGTGGTGGATTTTTTTGTTGGTTTTTTTTTCTTTTCTTTTTATGTTATGTACTCCTGAAATGTAATAAGATGGGGCTGCTGTGGTAATGATTATGCTGTTCCGGTATCAGGTATCATTGAACTTGAGGAAAATCTAAATTTACCAAGTTGACATGTCATCTTAAAACGGCCATATCTCAGAAACTAAGAAAGGTAGAGACTTCATTCTTTTTGTGTTTTGCCTATTTTTTAAAGTAGTTTTTTTATAAAATGTATCACAAATCTTTTTTTTCTATTTTAATATTTTGACTGCCGGTACCTAGTAATATATGGAAACGAACAGTGAACAGGTATTGGTAGTCTCCCCTAGACCTTCTGAATCAAGATAGCACATGAATATAGTCGATTTTCAATGATCCTATTGGCTATCCTCTTTGAGTTGCAATTTTAGCCGGGTCCCAACATTCTTCAAATTTAGTCAAGTTCTTGACTCAAAGCTAGAAAAAATTATATATTTATTGATTGAAAGTTCAGGCTTCCTGCGGAATATTTCAATTGATCGAGGTGGGAATAAATGACAGTGGTAAGAGATGAAAAGAGAATCATGAGCTTCAGTGAGTGCGAGTGTGTGTGATTTTATTTCAGTGTACAGAGAGAGAGAGAGAAACTTGTAACTTAACACATTTTTCAATTTATTAACATTTTATCATGTCTGCATATGTCGAACAGTGGACTTCTGTACCTTGGTACAGACAATAAGCCAGTAATGAGTCCTGATTATAACTTCTATATTGCTTTATTCATAATACTTGCAGAACTGGTAGGAGTTGGAGTAAGAGACATGTGTAGCTTTAAAACTGAAAATATTGAAAGATTTATGATCTTAAAATCTAAAATTAAAAACCCCTTCAGTGCCAGGGGGAAAACAGCAGAAAGTGGTGTTTCAGGTCATAAAACATTATCCAAAACAATAAGCCTAAAACTGAGAAAACAGTCTGGAGATATAACACTCTAGACGAACTGTGTGAATTTTCAGCCTTCCAGTGCTATTCCTCTTTTTCTGATGACGTCATCAGTGACGTCACTATGCATGTACATAATACCTTTATGGCAGTCAATGGGTTAAATGAAATATAACTGAGAAAAAATGCATGATAAAGTTATTATATACAAATAATTATCATTACTCTTTTTCCAGTAAAACAACTGCAGATAAGAAAATACTTGCAAAATTCAACAATCCTGACTACAATGTCAACTTTGTAATTGAATGTTCTGGGGGAAAAACAACAACAACAAAAAACAAAAACACCTGACAAAGCATTAAATATATCTGAGTAAATGATTTATTGAAAAGGTATCTGATTTTGAAAACGCTGACAGTAACTGCTTTTTCCATGTTAAAACGATTATAACCAAGAAATTTGTAGCAAATCTACACAGATCCATCTGCAGAAAATGAGTCTCAACTGAATGACTGGGGAAAATCATGACAGGAAAGTTTGTCATTTTTCAATCTTGAACCCAACAATTTATCAAAATGAAAAGAAAATAAAGTTCAACCACATTCATCATTAAGTCCAATCATTTAATATGATGTTTAACTTGGTCGAACAACCACCACTGTTCACACTTTTTGAACATTTATCCATGCATTATTTATTGATCATTCTTCTTATTTTTATCATTATTACTATAATATTTATCTTATATTCATTCACTTTCTTCTTTTTATCCATTCTTTATTTAACATATTTTATTTCATGTTATTGTATTTTCCCTCAAAGCATGATGAAGCGTTAAGTTTGATTGCACTGGTGGTCAGGCATCTATTTAGCAGAAAAGGTGTTGCATTATGGATTTGTCTGAATGCATGGACACCTTCAGTAACTGAACTGAACTGAAGCCGTAAAAAAAAAAAAAGAGACAAAATTTTACTATTTGATTTATTTGCTGAAATATGCAACCACCACTGAATTACCAGTTACACTTACTTGATTTCTAACCTTACCATGCCATCACGTATCATTCAACATTTACTGTAATTTCATGTGTGTGTGTGCAATGGCAAAGATACCCACAGGTGGTTCAAAGTCAACAGAATGTCAGCCTTCCTAGTGTCCTTACCTTCTTTACTTTTCTCATCATCATCCTCATCGTCTTCCCCATCTTCATCATCATCAGATATGTTGGCCCAGTCATCCATGTCTGTCAGCATCTGAAAAGCACAACAGGGTTTTTTTTCAGCTGGTATGAACGTTCATACCTCTTTAAGTGACATCTGGTGCTACTTCTCCATCAAACCTACTTCTCTGTCAAAAATCTATCCTCCCAGAAAAAAAGGAAGAAAAGGAAATGCAAAACGATGGCCAACGATTTATTAATCCATCTTCAGTCCTTTGGTAGTCCATCATCTGACAATATGCTTCTCAGTTTCATCTGATGTGGACCAAGACTATGGAGTCCCATGTTGCACCTGCATGAGTGTCCTCCTTCTTCTTCTTAGAACTGCGTTTGTGGGCTGCAACTCCCATGTTCACTCATATGTACAAGAGTGGGCTTTTACGTGTATGACCATTTTTACCCCGCCATGTAGGCAGCCATATTCTGCTTTAGGAGGTGTGCATGCTGGGTATGTTCTTGTTTCCATAACCCACCAAACGCTGACATGGATTACAGGATCTTTAATGTCCATATTTGATATTTCATCAACAAACTCAAGCTAAATGATGACAAAACAGAAGTCACAATTATTTTCTCTTTAAGAATGTCCACATGTCTCTTTCCTTGAATCTCTTGTGGTTGATGATGTCATGATTAAGTATCAGCAAGGAACTTCGGAGTCATTCCTGACTCCGTTTCAGTTTCTCAAGGTGTCACTGCATTCAGACAAATCAATATACACTACACCACATCTGCTAGACCAGCAGCATAACCCTTATTCAGGCCTTGAGTGCAAGCATATATATTTGCTTACCTATCAGGGAGTGGATTTCTTCTACAGAATTCTGCCAGAGGACAACTCTCTCTTTGCCATGGGTCCTCTTCCAGTGTGCCAAGTGCGTGCTGCCCACAGGACATCAGTTTATCATCCCATCCAAATGAATAGATGCTCAGTTTGATTTTTCAGTCAAACTTGGGAGAAAGGACGAGAGCGGGATTTGAACCAAGACCCTCACCGACTCTCTGTATTAGCTGATGAGCATCGTCTTGATCATTCTGCCACCTTCCTCTATAAACCTCAAGGCTTGACTCAAACCTCAATATGCATTTACAGGTGGTCAATCTGATATACGTAGAATTGTGAACTTCACCAGATTAACTCTGTTCTGTTGAAACTACAAATACCCACATTTCCGCTTATGAGCTTTAAAGAATCAACTGCTGTAATTCTCTTCTCACACGCTGTCCTCATAATCATCAGCTCTCATAGTGCCACACACTGATCATATTTCTCCTAAGCTCCATACTCTGCACCCCTCCCCCACCCCCGCTGCAACCAGAAATAAATATAAAGTAGTATATCTCTGCTCCTCTGCTGTCCACTGACCTTATCAGTGCTCACTCTCAAGAACTTTCTCCTCTTCTTCAGGACTGTTACTTCCCTCAAAACCCACTGCCTAATGCACCATCAGTCCTCTCGGACATGGAAGATCACTGGATGAATGAAGCAGAAGACACAATCCAGCTGGTATGCAAGCAACACAACCTGAAAGAAACTAAAGAGTGGGAGGAAAACCATGAAAACCTAAAACATCTCTTCAAAACAATCATTTCACCCACACTGGGAAGACATTGTTGGGAAATTCCAGAGGGCAGAACTGACGCAGAGATAAAGCCACTCATAGAAGAAAATAGTAAAGCTACTCATAGAAGAAAATAGTAAAGAAGAGGACATCATCATATACACAGATGGCTCAGTCACCAAAGACCAATTCAGCTGAGGATTCACTGCAAAGCAAAAACGGGAAAACAATTAGAGAAGAAAATGCTGCATACAAAGTCACAACCTCCAACCTGACAATGGAAGTTGAAACTGTGACACATACTCTCCAGTGGCTGTCATCTATTCATTCACACGGAAATCAATGTCATGATTCTGATGGACTCAATGACCCTCCTTATCCTACAAAGAATTGAAATTGAAATTGGGGAGCCCAGAGAGACATGAGACAATGCACAACTTTCAGATTCAAAAGCTTACATTGTTGTACTGCCCCAGACATGCAGGTGTTAAGGGAAATGAGCCAGCTGTAACAACAAGCCGTCTACATTTGGGTGATGGCTACTGGCACAGAGGGGCAGCAACACACTTCTGCCAGGGCATGCTGCTCCTGGCTGGAATCATGGCGATCGAACCTGGTGTAGAACCTGTTAACCCTTTCACTTACAGAAATATTTGTGATATTTGTAAAATTATCACCAACCTCTCAATCACAAAAATTAAAATCATGTTTCAAAGTATGTAAAACTATACGTTTTTTAGAAGGAAAAGGAATGGAAAATAACTATCTTAAGTTCAATGTTGACAGGATGAGATAACTCCCAATCAGTGGACAATTTGGAGGGGAAAAAAATACACAGAATATTTTGGGAAAAAAGAAGAAAATTCAAGTTTGTTTATTTTACAGGTGGAAATAGTGCAAAAAATACAAGCAAATCTGTCAGACATAACAACCAAGAGTATTTACGTTGTTTCCTCCACTATCATGTTTCATACATAACCACTCATATACACCCACACCAACACACGCTCCCACCCAAAGATCCACAAACACTATCACACAATATTACAACACAGAAACTCACAGTCACTGTAAACAATATTTCAAACTGAAGCTTTCATCTGGAGGGTTTCATAGATGAAAACCCAGAAATGAAGGTGGAAATCATTAAAATTTTAAAACAAAATGGAGGTAAGTGAATGCAAATGAGTGGCTGGACACACTGTTATTCAGCTACCCCTAAACCGCGGATATATCCACAGTCGGAAGTGAAAAGCTTAAGATCGGCAGCCAGCTTGGCCTTGTCTGTGGTCTAGAAAGGGACCTTCTGCTGTTTGTGGCCAGTGATGGTCCCAACGCCCTTGCAGTACTGCCTGGTGTTGCCCTCACTGATGCTGTCATCCAGTCTGTCCATGAAGTGGTATTTCTCCTCCTGGATCTTTCTGGTCAGCTGTTGCTGCAGTGAACTCCTGTTTTCTTTCATATATTTTATGAAAGGAGACAGTGATGAGTTTATAAAATGCCTTTCTTTCTAGTCAGGAGCCTCTTCAGTCTTGGAGTGACCCAGGTTTGTCGTTGGGGAAGACCCTGAAGGACTTTGTTGCAAGGACAGAATCAATGCTTATGTGATGTAAGAGGAGATGACGTCAGCAGTCACATGAAGATTGGTATCAGCAAAGATGCTACAATCAGTGGACTCGAAACAGGCACTCAACACATCAGCTGAGTCATGTGTTCACATCTTCACTGTCTTAACTGCCAACTTCTCTTGCTTCAAGCACTGGCATATGCCGGCACCAGGTGCACCATGTTGTGGGAAGGGTGGCCTAGACCAGGCAGCGGGCATGAGCTGTAGGCACCAGAGATGTTCCCAAAGCAGAGGTCAATGGTGCTGTTCTTGTTGGTCCAGCATGTGAAATACCGCCTAAAGTGAGGGAGCACACAGTTGAGTCAGCATTAGTTAAAGTCTCCCAAAACAAAACAAGGAGAGTGTGGGAACTGCAACATCAGTCTGTGGACAACTATGCCACTTTGGAGCTGACCATCTTGGTATCTGCTTTGGGCTGGATGTACACCAGCATGACGAACAGCTGGTTGAAATCTGTGGGCAGGTAGAAGGGTTGAAGATTCAATGTTCTCAGAACAAAACCTCACCTTGACTGCGAAGCACCACTTGTTGCTGACAAAAATGCGAACTCTGCCTCATCTGTTCTTCACATGCTTGCAACTGTTCGATCAAGTCATACCACCATGAAGCTGGGAAAATCTGGGTCAATGTCATCCCCTGTGAGCCAGGACTCAACAGTTTAACATCTCTGTAACCTTGCTGGTACTTCATGCTGGCTATGCACTCATCCAGTTCATTTCTGACAGACTGGATGTTTCCTAGAACAATTCTGGGTAGAGGCAGTTGAAATCTTCACCTACATGCATGAAGGACCATGCTGGATCGTCAGCCTCTATTGGTCATAATAAACACAGTCCATTTGATAGAAAATCAAGCACACCCATGTTGAACACACTGCTGTGATCAAGATCTACAATCTGTTCACGACTATACTATATCATGACGAGGTTTGTTTTTTCTCTGCTTTTTTTAAATGTCAGCTTCAAACAAAACTGACCTGTGAAAATATCTGTTTGATAATACTTTAATAGTCCACCATTCACATAAATCCCGATATACTTTCCACTGAACCATAAAATCTAGTCATATCTACCGGCTGTTCATAGCTGTAATGTATCATGACTAGACATAGATGTAAAAAAGGTGGTTTAAAAACAAAACTGACCTGTAAAAAGTGTCTGTCAGATAATACCACAGTAGTCCCCCATACACTCCATCCCAGATAAACTTCCACTACATCACAATCTCGCTCATTATGGCAAATAAGATTAGGCCCTACTGAAGATGTCAGCCCTTCCACTTAATTCATCATCCCCAGATTACCAACAACAACAACAAAATCCTAAAGAAGCAAAAAACAATACTTCAAAGCCAAACAAAAAATACAAAAGTAGACCATATACTTAGGCAATAAAACTGTAGATTAAATGAGTGCCCATCCCAGTGTTTACAATCTCACTACCTTAGTCCACAAGGCCAATGGGGTTACCATGCAACCCCCCACCCCCACCACCCCCACACACACACACCAAGCCCTCCCAGGAATGATGTAGACTAGTCTTAAAATGTTCTTCAAGGTCTGCTCAACACATTTTTACATGTTCTCAAGAAAAAAAATTGGGAGGCATTCAGAGTTACTGCCCTTGGCACAAGGGTACCCTCTCACGCCCTGGTAAATAAAATTAACACAAGTTCAACTTCAAACCCTCATAACTCATATTTATATAAAGGAAACCACCACCTATTACATGTTTTCTTTTTTTTAATGGGGTCTTTTCTATTCGAATAAATATCCAGAACTGAAATATCTTCATCTATTCTTTCACAATTAATGCTCGTATTGGTCTACAATCAAATCTTTAACAAATTAACGTAAAATTGTCCTGCTGTCTTATTTCATCAATTCAGTACAAACTCTTTCCAAAATTATTTTTATACAGACCTGCAGGGGTCTCCTAGGAAGTACTCTGGTATATTTGGATGAACATATGACCCTTTGGGGAGTCACACAGGTCGAGTTGCTTCCCCTACTCCCAAAATGCTGTTTTGCCAGAAATCACATTTTAAGTCGCAAAGTAGTGTGGTTTTTGTGGCTAATATCTATAAATGCCATGTTCCCCTGCTTCAGAATACAATACATACTGATCTGAATAATTTTCATTCAAAATACATTGTATATACTGTGCAAATAAGCAATATTAGTCAGGAAAATGAAGTTTACCCACCGAGCACCTACCACCTCCCCCTAACATTCACAGGAATAAAGCAGACTGGTTTCAAACATATTTAGAGTGTTCTGTGATTATTTTACAATAGTTTTCCACACGAAGCCAAACAATATAGAATCTTGAAGGTAATTGTGAGGCCATCATGGGGCCAACCAGATGTTTATGAATTAACAAGATTTTGTCTAACTCCTATCCTCAAACAGCAAATGTTTCAAGAATGTGATTTTAGGGGGGCGATAATTCTATTGTGTGCTCTTGTTTGCTGCTGATGATTGATGATTGAATAGTGGACAGGTTGGGGTATCAGGATTTCACATTTACATTCGTTTTATGTATCTGTAAAAGTGAGCCTGGTTATGGTAAAAGAAGATAGAAGAAATGGCGTCAAGAGACAGCAACTATGAAACAATCTCCCATCAAAAGTTGAGGAAGTCCTAGACTGCATTATAAATGTTGAAGAATTGACTGGAGAGCCCTTGGTCTGTATTTTTAACACAAACGGCTGCAATTTCAGTTGGAGAAGCATCAGTCAAAATATATTTACATGGTGACTGCTGGAACCTGCTGACTGCCTATATCGCATGGACATGTCTGAAAATTTATTAGGACCTAAGCCCACAGCATGGAGATAGCTATAAAAAGCTTCAGAATTAACCACTCACAAAAAAACAATCTCCCTTTGATGATGAAGTTGTTCAACTGCAGCCAAAAACATTTAGGCATTCATCCAAGACATCGGAGAAAGCATTTTGCAAGCCAAAGTGTTTTTTTCTTTGAACAGAAAAGCACAAAAGAAAAAATAGTTTTTAAGATTGCACAATTGTCATCTCCAGAAAGATGGAGAGAATTATGCAGGAGGCCCTTGAAGACCACCACACCTCTGTGAAGAGATAGTTGAGGGCGAAAAGGCTATGTGACAACACACAATATAACACAATTCTCGCTCAGACTCGCGCTTTCTTAACCAGGGACTTTACACAAATATAATAGATCTAACTCATGTTATCTGCCACCAATTTTTATTAACATAAAAATACTGATAATAAAAACTGGTTCATGTAATAATACTCACATTAATTTACAGTTATTAGAAGGATACACCGTCTATCACTCACACAACACCAAGTTCCTTTAGTCGGAAGAGCAGTTGAGAAAGTCTAAAGAATCCTGTGCAGTTCACATAACACATAGTTCGAGAAGCAGTCGAGAAGTCCACAAGAATCCTCCACGTAGAACAGCCTCTCACACTAGTCACAAATTTCTGCTACACTCTCGGCAGCACACCAGCGCTACTCCGCGCTTTTACACCTCACAACAGGACACTACACATTGCCTACACACATGGACAATTTGGGCGCTCCACCACGCCTTTACACAACATGGCACTACACAGTGCCTACACACACACATAAACTGGGCGCTCCACCACGCCTCTGAACAACACAAAACCCGGCACTATACAGTACCTCCACACCCCGGCACCCACTACAGCTCCTAGCAGTGGTCGCACTGCCCACTAGGGACAGTTCCAGCCTGGCGGACGTCGTCGAGGCACTACTGGCCAACTCTCCCTGCTGACCTCCTTGCCTCTGAACAGCTACTCCTTCTCCAAGGAGCTGACGTACTCGATGAGGCTGTTCCTAGTCAACCCTCCACGGCTGACCTTATACCAAAGACTTGGCTCCACCCCGGAACCGTGTAGACTGTCCAGTCACAATTGCCCTACTCTCTGGGGCGCTATAAACCGGTCTTCTTCAACCGTCAAGCCTTCGTACGTCTTTCCTCTTCACTGTTCTATGATCGACTGCTTACACAGCCCAATTCCCGCGCTCTGTGCGCGTGGGTTTCTTCTGATTGGTCAACTCAAACCACATGTCCCCCACAAATTCCAATAATTCAAGCGCTTACATTCGCTCGCTCCCATTTCCATAACATAGGTGTTAAAGGTTCCAGCTTTATCAACAATTATCGAAATTACCCAAAATCGCTGACTGAAGGATATACTTTTTTTTAAAGCCAGGACGGTTCAGTAAACTATTTACACACCAGAGCATATAAAATTTATTAATTTAGAACATATTTTATAGATTATATAGTATATAAATTCAAGCGCAAATTAGCCCTGAACCACCCCACGCAGAATAGTCATGCCATTGGAACTTTGAGTTACGTCAGTTTAGAATTGCGTCATCTCAAGGGCGGTAATCTACCTTCTTTAGCAATGAAAATTCTGTACAACTTATTTCCTGACAACCTCCATTACCATTGGCGGTAGGCCAGTCTGCAATCTGCGATTCGCAGACGACATCGACCTCATGGGGGGCACTAACACCGAGCTCCAGGATCTAACAAACAGACTCACTACAAGAGCAAGTGCTTACGGCATGGAGGTCAGCACAGAGAAGTCAAAGGTCATGGTCAACAGCACAACTAACATCAGTGCCAACATAACCATGAATGGTGAGCCCTTGGAAGAAGTGATCAGCTTCAAGTACCTGGGAGCAACCCTGTCCAAAGATGGCACCTGCACAGCAGAAATCCGAAATAGGATTAATTCTGCAACGGCAGCGATGGCCAGACTGAACAGGGTATGGGAGAGTAACATCAGATTCCACACAAAATTCCTGCTCTACAAGTCACTGGTGGTCTCCATCCTCTTATATGGATGTGAGACATGGACACTGATGGCAGAAACAGAAAGAAGAATCCAAGCATTCGAAACCAAGTGCTTGAGGAGACTACTACACATCTCCTACAAGGAGCACAAGACCAATGACTATGTGCGGAACCTGGTCAGCAACCTTGTTGGGCCCCAAGAACCACTGCTGGCGACTGTCAAACGACGGAAGATGGCATGGTTTGGTCACGTCATATGACATAACACCCTCTCCAAAACCATCCTGCAAGGGACTGTAGAGGGAGGGCACAGACGGGGGCGGCAGAAAAAAAGCTGGTCTGACAACGTCAAGGAATGGACCAAAATGATGATGCCAGATCTCCTCACGACAGCTGCCAACAGAACGGCGTGGCGAGCTATGACATCTTCCTCATGTCCCCCCAACGACCCCAGCGGTCGAGGGAATGAGTGAGTGAGAGTCATATGTCATCAGGACTTGCAACATTTGAATATAAAGACTGAAAATGCAACATTTGAATATAAAGACTGAAAAATGTTGCTTCAGCTGCAGAACAGGAAAAGCAAAATACATTGTCTATATAATGCAAACAAGCAATATTAGGAATATGAATTTATCCACCGAGCACCTACCACCTCCCCCCTAACACTCACAGGAATAAAGCAGATTGATTTTAATGTATTTAGAGTGTTCTTTAAAGATTAAACAATTGTTTTCCAAACGAAGCCACACAATTTGGCATCTTGAAGGTAAATGAGAGGTTATCATGGGTCCAACCTGTAAAAAGGCTTCAACCATGTAGATGTCATGTCAAGTCTTATAAATGTAAAAAGATCTTGTCTATCTCTCCTATCCTCAAACAGGAAATATTTCGAGAATATGATTTTATGGGATCTGTAGTTTTATAGTGTGGTCTTGATTGTGACTGATGATTAACTAGTGGACAGTTTTGGATTTCATGATTTTGCGTTTACATATGCGTATCTGCCAAAGCCCAGGGCATGGCTATAAACGCTTTGCCATTTAAGGACCTCCACAAAAGATAATGAAGTTGTTCAACAGCAGCCAAGAAACTTTAGGCATTCCTCGGAGACACTGGAAAAATAATTTTTCAAACCTGACTGCAAAGGATTTGCATCAGAAAAGTAAGAAAGGAAACTTATTACAAATATCTGTAGTTGGAGAAGCTATAAGAGAAGCTGAAAGATATAGCCATACGGAAACTGCTGGAATCTGCTTACTTCTCGTCTAGCATGGAAAATGTCTTTACGAGTTCCCGAGAACCCAAGCCAAGGGCATGGGTACCTCAGATTTTGTTTTCAAGGCTTCACAAAGAACCTTTGTCACTGAAGGACTTCCACAGAATGTGAAGAACCTGTTCAGTAACCAATAACTTCTAGGTTCCTCTGAGACACTGGAGAAAGCAATTTTCAAACCAGACTGCATCGTTTTCGATAGAGAATGAAAAGAGAAAATTAATCATGAGATTAACTTAGTGAGTATCATGATTACCTGTAAGGTGATGATTTCTATGCCAGTCACCTGCACACATGTTCAAAAGCAAACCTAAGTGAATCTTCTAGATCCTTCTGGTCTACTTTAGATTCTTTGTCAGTACTTCTCTAAGAGACTGGATCTCTCAGGTATTACCTGCAGCAGCTGTGGTGATAATTATCATGCTAAAAGGTCAAAGGACCTTATTTTCCCATTTTATATATTTTCAGTGACATTCTGTTGTTTTGAGAATCATTGTTATGTTTTTTGTCACATTTTCAACTTGTTCATTATAAAACATTAGTCAGGTCATTTGCACTAAAATTTCATCCTCTTCCTGTTCTGCAGCTTGAAGCACTATTTTTCAGTCTTTATATTCAAGTACTGCAAGTCCTGATACCCTACGTGCATTCTTTAAAACTGTTTTTTCTTTTGTGCTTCTCTGTTGAAAGAAAATGCACAAGGCTTGCTCAAAAAATGAGAGGGGAATGGATTGGGAAGGCAGAAAAAGTGGACAATGGTGAAAGAAGAAAAAAGGCAGACATGAAGAGAGCAAAAGAGGAAATTTCTAGCGCAGAATTTCCAGAAGGTGGGGATGCTATTTGCTATTTAAACTGGAAGACCCCCTGCATCCCACAGGGGGTACTGCGAGTTTGAGATGATGGCAAGAGGTGACAGAATTGGGCAGTGAGAACCACAGAGACAAAGGTTCGGACAAAGTTCCAGAGAGGGGATATGATGCAAACTGCTGTTAAAAGGTAGCTGCAGGGGGGAAAAGTTTTCCTTGCAATCAGCAGCAACATCAAAACTGTGATTTAACAAAGTGGACTTTGTGGGGTCCAACCAACCATAACATGGAGAATGATGTGCTCAGTATGTCAGGGGAATAGATCCATGACCACCAAGTTGCAAGATGGATGAAACTACGGTCCCTTGTTGTTGTGTGATCACCAGAAGACAAACTGGACAGGGTTGCAAGAAAAATAACTACTGGCTGTCCAAAGAAAGCAACTAATGGCAAGTCACAACTGTACAAGTCTTCATCCTGATCACAGAAGTCGTGACTCAAAATTTCATCTCCTAAACAATATATGATAGGATTGTATTGGGAGTGTGACTGATGGTTAAGAACAAAAACATACAAGTCTTTAAAAATATCCCTTGCCTGATCAGGCAAGTTCAGAAAAGAATTAACTTGCCCAACTTGACAGTCTTCTTGCCCAGGACAGTCAAGCAATCATTAATGTTGAGCCCTGAGACCATAAAAGCATCTGTGCATGTAAGTGTGTATCATCATGCACACTTATCCACATTACTACCACTGTAAAGTTTGGTCCATAAGCCGTGACTTTTTACCCCAGCTTCAACCTCTGCGGCTTATACAATGATGCAGCTTATCTGCGGATTTTAACGATCCCAGGAGTGTCACGTTCTCGTCTATTCTTAGCTGCCCTTCAACTCACCAAAATCATGATTTCTGTCCATGAATTTTTGGATGAGCTTCAGGATTGTGTGCTAACTGTTCACATTTTATAAATCAAATCCGCACACATTAAAGCCTTCAGATCAGCATTCAGTTCTACTCTGCTCAGGCGTACACCCTAATCATGCCGAAAACGCGACGTTATGCCTATGATGCAGCCTTCAAATTGAAGGCGATCGACCTAGCAGACGACAATGCAAGGGACGAACCAACAACGACCTACACCTTCATGTTCATGAAGTGAAAGCGAGGCTGAAGTCAGTAACAAGATGGCGGAGGAAGCTGTGCTGGTTCTCTTCAACTCAGACACTGAAGACGAAGATTTTAGTGGATTCAGTGAGCAGGATGACGTTGAATAAATGTGACTAACCCTAAATTATGGATCTTATTTTTGTTGTGTTTATTTATTATTTTTTTGTGGCACTAGCAGTATTTTCGCTTGCTTTTCTTTGTGTTGTTCCTGCTTGTGTTTATTTCATAACCTACAGTATCGACAGCTTTCCTGTAGTATCAGTATGTGTTCTGGTACCAG
This sequence comes from Babylonia areolata, assembly GCF_041734735.1. Lineage (NCBI taxonomy): Eukaryota > Metazoa > Mollusca > Gastropoda > Neogastropoda > Buccinidae > Babylonia > Babylonia areolata. Next base: position 38,319,532 of record NC_134878.1, read on the forward strand.
AAATAAGTGCGGTTTACAAACCGGTGTGCTTATGTATGTATAAAGTTCAATTTCTTCCAAAATTTAGTGGGTGCGGCTTATATACCAGTGCGCTCAATAGACCGAACTTTACAGTAATTCTATTTCGCACTAATTATATTAATAAACATAACAATAATAATAATGGATACTAGAATAGCACACTATTCAGAAATCTGCCCTAGGTGCTTTACAAAAACACTTCTGTTTACATAACACATTATATCAATGTTATGTAAACGCACCAAAATGTGACTAACAAACTAAATACACACACACACACACACACACACTGCATACATACATTTCAACATACATTTGTACATAGCAGCTACCCTCCACCCATACACACACCAACACATAGGCACACACAAACACACACATACACAAACAGACGCTCGCACATGCACACACACACAAACCGACATTCATACACATGTATGTATTTATATAACTCATAAGCATAGAACAAGACACTTTAAAACTATTTACATTTAAATCATCAACATTTCTTTATTTTCACACTTACAAAGTCTTTATTTTTTTTCTTTGACTTTGAAGCTTTGCTTTTGGCTGTTTTCTCTTCCTCATCCAGTTCGGTATCTCTGTCTTCATTCTTTACTCGCTTTTTCAACATGATGTTGAAGTAGTTCAAGGTTTTGTCTCGTCTGAAACATGAAAAACATAGAAAAATTAAATGTATCTTTTTAAAATTTTTAAACTGCTTAATCAATTACTATTAACTTTAAAAAGTAACAGAATTATATATATCTAAAGAGTTCCCAATAATCCATCTGGCATACATACAAGCATCACCAATGACCTGCTTATTCAAATTCATCAACATGATAAGGAGTGCGCACACAAGAAAAGCACAGTACCACTGACAAAATGCATATCATATATGATATTATCACACTATCAATGATCCATGGGAGATTCAAGAATGCACACCTCAAATCAAATCATATTATGGTGCTTAGAGCCTCGCTGACCACTAAGGCCATCTCAGGGCTATCGCCATGTTAGTACTTCAGGTCAAGGGTAAAAAAATACAATAACAAGAGAGGCAAGGCCTTCAAGACTCACTTGTGATACACTTTTTAAAAAAATATATAATCGTTAAAATGTGTTCTGTATTTGTTATTATAACGCTTCGGGTTAAAAAAAAAAAAAAAAAAAAAGAAAGAAAAGTCCTAACCCCGCGTGTTCGGGTGAGAAGAAACTGTCTTACCCATTACACTATCATGGCTCCTTAATTGACATTCTAAAATTCAATATCTGAACATACCTTTTTAAAGGGCGATAAATCGGTTGCAGTATTCGCAGTGAGAACGCTGTTTAAATCATATTATTCTGGTGTATCTTGGGCATTCAAAAAACCTTTAAGGGCAATAAAAATTCTTTTTAAGTCCGCGGTAAAGGAGACGTGGCTATTGCCGCAATCACACTGCAACATTTAGCTGTTTTCTCTAGATCTTGATAGATGTACAAGTTTAGTTACACCCGCCGGGAATGTAGTACGGCACGGTCGATTCAATTTCTCTTTTATGTTCATTCTAGTTTTATAGTTTTAAAGCTGATATAAAAATTTAGTGTTTTGTTAAACTAATAACATGTAGAGCCAAGTACAAGTACTTCTAAATGTCGTATGAAGTGAAAAAGACTTCGTTTTGAGAAAAGTCAAGACTGGAAATTTTTACGTTTCACCAATTCAAGGGTATTAACTCGCATGGTTTACAATTTTTAACTGTGAATTCTGACTGATTCTGTGGATATTTTTATGGCAGTTTGGGACATAATCCAGTAAGTGATGAGGCATTCACAAATCTTTCTCTGAATAAATATTTAACGGTCTCCTTCTCCAACTTTCCATCACATGTTATCGTGTATTGTCGATTGAATATAGGATTCAACGGGCAGGTCAACAACTTGAAACAAAATGGCGTCGTTCGCGTTAGTGAAGAATATGAGCACACGCTTTGAATATCTATAAATATGTGTACGCAATTGACTTTTGCCCATGACCTTCAAGGCTCAGCCAATAGATCTATAAAGTCCACTCATCCTATTGATTTTAGTATTTTCCGAGAAAGACCACTTGGGCGAATGAACACAGTGAAAGCCCTGTGGTGGTGGTGGTGTGTCCATCGAGATCGATGATGACCATCGTTGTCATCCAGCTGGGGGATGGGGGGATGGGGGGAGGGTGGTGGTGGGGTGGGGGGGAGGATGCTCATGAATCTATCTGTGAATGCGCAGATGGCTGAATAGTCCAATCTGCGCACGAAATGTTCGCTGACAGTTGGGGCAGACAAAGACAGGCATACCATTGTCAGGGAGCTTGTTTGCCCGTGACTTTCTGGCCTGCCTCTTCTGAACAGCTGCAGCAGTCCTGTTGGTCTCGCACAACTTGGCGCCTTTGTGCACAGCAGTGCGCCATTTGTCACGGTCCACTGCAGATTCCTCCCAGGAGTCAGGGTTGATATCAAACGCTTTCAGAGAGACTTTCAGAGTATCTCTGAAGCGCTTCTTCTGACCCCCGTGTGATCTCTTCCCTTGTTGCAGCTCGCCATAGAAGAGCCTTTTGGGCAGCCGATGGTCTGGCATGCGCGCCGCGTGTCCAGCCCAGCAAAGCTGGGACTTCATCAGGATGGTGAAGATGCTGGGAAGGGTGGCTTTTGCGAGCACCTCTGTGTCTGGGGTCCTGTCTTGCCACTTGATGTTCAGTAGCTTCCTGAGGCATGTTGTGCAGAAGTGGTTCAGCTTCTTGGCATGTCGTTGGTACACTGTCCAAGTTTCGCAGGCGTACAGTAGTGTGGGGAGAACTACTGCTCTGTAGACCTTTAGCTTGGTCTCAAGACTAATGCCTCTTCTGTTCCAGACATTTGCATTGAGTCTACCAAAAGTTGCGCTTGCTCTTGCAATCCTGACGTTCACTTCATCGAATTGTCACATTTCGTGACAGTGTGCTGCCAAGGTATGTGAACCGCTCCACCGCACTGAGTCTCTGACCATTGACTGTGATGTTGGGTTCAACGTAGGGTTTTCCTGGGGCTGGCTGATGGAGAACTTCAGTTTTCCTCGTGCTGATGGTAAGGCTGAAGTTCCTGCTGGCAGTGGCAAACTTGTCGACGCTGAGTTGCATGTCAGCTTCAGATCCAGCGTTGAGGGCACAATCATCAGCAAACAAAAAGTCTCTGATGATGTCTGTCATGACCTTCGTTTTTGCTTGAAGCCTTCTGAGGTTAAACAGCTTGCCATCTGTTTGGTACTTTAGGCCGATTCCAACATCGCCATCTCTGAAGGCATCAGTAAGCATTGCAGAGAACATGAGGCTGAACAGCGTTGCAGCCAGGACGCAGCCTTGCTTGACACCATTTGTGACAGCAAAAGGAGCAGATGTTTCGCCATTGTCCTGGACTCGAGCCTGCATGCCTTCATGGAATTGACTGACCAAGGAAATAAATTTCCAAGGGCATCCGTACTTGGCCATGATCTTCCACAGTCCCTCTCTACTCACGGTGTCGAAGGCCTTAGTGAGGTCGACATAGGTGGAGAACAGATCAGCATTTTGCTCCTGACATTTCTCTTGCAGCTGCCTTACAGCAAACACCATGTCGGTGGTTCTGCGCTCTTTCCGGAATCCACATTGGCTCTCAGGCAAATGACCTTGATCAAGGTGTGCTGTGAGGCGGTTTAGTAGGATCCTGGCAAGTATCTTGCCTGCGATGGAGAGCAAGGAAATGCCCCGATGGTTATCACAGGCTTGCCGGTTCCCCTTTCGCTTGTACAAGTGAATGATAGATGCATCTTTGAAATCCTGGAGGATCGTCTCTTCTTTCCACATGAGTGAGTACAGCTGATGGAGCTTCTCAGTCAGCACAGTGCCTCCATCCTTGTAGACCTCTGCTGGTATGGAGTCTGAGCCAAGTGCTTTGCCACTGGATAGCAGACGGATTGCTTTCTGGGTCTCAAGAGGTGTTGGCGGATCGTCCAGTGCTTCGTTGATGGGGACTTGTGGGAGATGGTCTATGGCTTCATAATTTATGAAGGAAGGGCGATTTAAGACACTGTTGAAGTGCTCAGCCCAGCGTTCGAGAATTTTCTCCTTCTCGGTGATCAAGGTATTCCCATCTGCACTGAGGAGGGGGGATGATCCTGAGGATGTGGGGCCGTAGACTTCTTTTAAGGCATCACAGAACCTCTTCATATCGTGCCTGTCAGCATATCCCTGGATTTCATCAGCTTTGTCACTCAGCCACTTATCCTGCATCTGGTGTAACTTTTGCTGAACAGTCCTGCGGATGGCATCGTACGCATCCTTTTTTGATGTGGACTTTGGGTTGCTCAGGTAGGCTTGATGCAGACGGCGTTTCTCATCCAGAAGCTGCTTGATTTCATCACAGTTTTCATCAAACCAGTCTTTGCGCTTTCTGGTCATGGGTCCCAGGGTCTCTGAAGCTGTACTATAGATCAGCTCACGCAGGGTCCTCCAGTCAGACTCCACATTCTGGTTGTCCAGAGAGGCGGATTCCAGACGATCTTCCAGCAGCTCCACAAAGGACTGTTTGATGGTGATGTTTTTCAGCTTAGCGATGTTAAGCTGTTTTGGAGCCTTCTGGCGTTGGGGGCGTCTCTTGGGCTGGATTCGAATATTCAGCTTCGAGACTACAAGGCGATGGTCTGTCCAACACTCGGCGCCGCACATGGTCTTTGTTACACGTACATCTTGCCTATCCCTTTTCCTGACGATGACATAATCGATGAGATGCCAATGCTTTGAGCGAGGGTGCATCCATGACATCCTGTTATGGGTAGGGAGGCAGAAAACTGTGTTGGTTATCAGCAGTTCGTGCTCTGCACTGGTCTGAAGCAAAAGCAATCCATTTGGGTTGCAGTGGCCCACACCGTGCTTTCCAATCACTCCATCCCAGGAGATGTAGTCAGAGCCAACTCTAGCACTGAAGTCCCCAAGAATGATGGGCTTATCTGCTTTAGGGATAGCAGCAATGACAGAGTGAAGGTCCTTGCAGAACTTCGCCTTCACTTCATCCGGGTTGGTCATGGTTGGGGCGTAGGCACCGACAATGGTGAGGTGCTTCTGGCCAGATGCCAGTGGGAGTTTCATGGTCATAAGCCTATCATTGACTCCCTTTGGGATTACAGCTAGCTTGCTGACAAGTGTTGTTTTTACTGCAAAACCAACGCCAGCCTCACGTCGCTCTTCGCTTCCTCGTCCACTCCAGAAGAAGGTGTAACCAGATCCCTGTTCACAGAGCTCGCCTTCGCCTGCAAGCCGAGTCTCACTCAAGGCTGCAATGTCAATGTTGTATCTGGCGAGTTTGGATGCAACTAGTGCCGTTCTCCTTTGGGGTCTGTCCGCGTTATCTCTGTCCAGGAGAGTCCTTATGTTCCAAGCACCAATGGTGAGAGGAACGATCCTTGTTTTTTTCTTTTCTTTCTTGTTTCGACCGCTGATGTAGGGTCCCCGCCAGCCGCGGTATGCTGGCCAGGGTGATATGGAGCAGGCAATTTTTAGGGCACCTTTTCTAGCCCCTTCCTCATGCCAGGGAGGTGAGCAGTGCATTCCTAAAGAGGGCTGCTCAGACGCTCAGATGGCTGCCGAACTCCATCGCTGCTCCTGTTGACGAAGAACGACCCTATGGCCTGAGCCACCTGCGTGCAGGTCTGCGGCTGCGACTGCCAGTGTACCCACACCTGTCGTTTCGTCGCTCGCCTGTCGCCACAGGACTTGGGGGTGATGAAATGATGAAGGATGAAAGGTCATTTTGGATGACTGATGACTTGCGCGATGAGTTTGTTTAAAGTGAAGAGGAGTTGCGCAACGTCGACCTCACTCTCTCGTCCGGGTCCACCAATTTCCAGTGGCAAGACTAAGAAGAGACGACTGGAGGATGAGCACGGATGCAGTGGATGACCAAGATATCCTTTCAGTGTCTCATCTTGCTCTCTGCACTCCACAGTGCGTTGCTGTAACCGCCTTCCTCTCCGCTGAACCGATAGGTTTCTTCCGCAGATTCTGCCGGATCCAGACTTCGCATGCATGGGTAGACACACCCCGGGGGCCAACTGCGTGTGGCATGCACACAGCACAGCGGAGCTAGATGGCCGTCAGTGGCTCTCCTGAGCCAACGCCCTTTTATGGATCTCCATAAGGGTGTCTAGCCACCCGCCTCACCAGTCCCGGAAGGGAGCGGTGGGAGTGCCGGTTTAGTCGCCGGCAACCCAACCCTGAACAGGTTGTACTGGATTACAGGTTACCAGTAGCAGATCTAATGACCTGACCTGCCCTGTACACTGAGAGTAAAACACACAAGCTTTTTATGTACTGAGTATAATTTCATAATGTAATGTTTAAGATGAGAAAGATCAGTTTAAAGCAAATCAAGTCCCCTAGCATTAATTACAGATTAATTTTCCTTCTTTACTATCTGCACCAAAACGTTTGCAAAATAAATATAACTTCCATGCTTAGCAAAAGAAGTTCCTGTTTGAACAAAAAATGATAACAACGACTGCTCTTGTTGTTGTTTCAGAATATCAGATCAAAGTGCCAAGTTTAGAGAATAAAAACAATATAAACAGTAAATGCAGTTTGCATATAATTAGGCTTCTTTTTTCATTTTTTTGTGCCCATCCCAGAGGTGCAATATTGTTTCAAACAAGATGACTGGAAAGAACTGAATTTTTCCTATTTTTATGCCTAATTTGGTGTCAACTGACAAAGTATTTGCAGAGAAAATGGCAATGTTTAAGTTTACCATGGACACACAGACACACACACACATACACAGACAACCGAACACCGGGTTAAAACATAGACTCACTTTGTTTACACAAGTGAGTCAAAAACTAGTCACCGCTTTAACAAGTTTAAGCTTTCCACTCAGAGTTTATAAACCTTCCATAGTTAAAAACCTTCAAATCTGATTAAAAATGTTCACTTTTTTCAAGAAGTACATCAGCGTCCACAGCAGGCCATCACAAAACAAAGTCTTTAGAGAATCTGCCGTGTAATGTCTGTGTCTAACGTCATGCAGATCCCAAAAGTCAAGGAGCACTTGTTTCACGGTGAGAGGCTCATCACAGGGAATACAGTTCTCCTCCCCCTTCAACAAGTAAGAATGAGTACAAAAAATAAAATTTTTAAAAAAAAGTGTGCCCCATGCGCACCACTGATGGAAGGGTCTCTAATCTCTTTTTGGTCTGGACGGATTTGGAACAGCTTGTTGTCCGTCTGGGTGTTCCAGTCCTCTTGCTAAAGATCCTTAACCCCTAGGCTGCCTATATGACGAGATAACTCATCAGCGCTAGCATGTACGCTTCGTTGCCACAATGACTAGACAACTCGTCATCGAAATATTCTGACTTTTCCCTGCTTTGCATTCAGTTCGCTGACAAAAATGCTGGTAGCTTTAGCTTGGGGAATCTTTCTAGATTCTATTCATAGCTAGAAACCCCATCTACGTCATGAGCGTTATTTGAACATTTTGGTTGAATTATTGTTGCAGTTTGCCTGGCTCCTCTCCTTGCTCGCTCAACAAAATGTCGGACCCCGTGCTCAAGACATGCGATCGTGGTTGCATGAAACCAACCAAGATTGCTTTCTTTAGCTGATGCTCAGAAAGAACTGAAGTGTAAATTCGAAGGAAAAGACAGTGGTGAACTTATGAAGGATGATTTGATAGAAAATAAAGGGAGCAATGAAGAGACTGGCTAAGACACGACTATCAGTGAGTGATGCCAACTTTACAACCCTAGCAGTTGACAGAAAGTGACCGAATTTTTAGCAGGACACAGTGTGAGCAATTTTCTTGGCACTCAGCCAGCACAAACTGATGAGAACTGGATGATGTGACAGTGTGTGACGGTGTGTGAGAGGGGTGAAGAGGAGAGGGGTGGAGACCGAGGGGGCGTAGCCTCACATCCATATTATCACTTGGAGAGGTCACAGTGCATCATGTATGTCTCTCTTTTTTTTCTTTTTTTCTTTTTTTTTTTTTATTGTGGTTGTTCTAGATTAATTTGTGTGTGCAAGTATTATCCATTTGTCCAGAAAACATATTTTAGTGCAAATTACCTGACTAATGTTTGTAATGAACAAGTTGAAAATGTGACAAAAAACCAAAGCACTGATTTCAAAACAACAGCATGTCACTAAAAATACATAAAATCAGAAAACATCATGTGTTTTGTATTCTTTAAACATTTATTTTTCAGAAAATATATATGGGTCTTTCTCCAATAACAAAGAGCACAGAATTTTTTTTACATATATATACACGTTCTTTGGGGAAAAAACCCTGGCAAATAGATTTCACTTAAATCTTATTTTCCTGGCAATGAAAGGGTTAACATAAGTGTTCACCTTCTACTTCACATCCGTGTATGGTATGAAGGATCAAGATAATTCTTCCTTTACAGCGTTCTTGGCCAGCTGGTCTGCCCTTTTGTTACCATGAATGCCAACATTGCCGGGAACCCAGACCAACACAACATCATACCCTTTCTTTGTTATAAGAGTAAAAGTATCGTAGAATTCTAGCCATTTGGGATGAGTCAGATTCCTGCAGGTGCGATCGTCTCCAGGGCTGACAAGGTGTTGGAAAAGATCATGAAGCTCTTTTGTTTCAAAAGGAGAGTCATTTTTACCGCCAGAACCAGTGTGGTCAGTTCCGCTGTTTACACTGAGCTGTCAGATAGGAAGTGTTGCGTTGAGGGCTAGTCAGGAAGGGTGACTCCATCCTCCGACTTGGAACTGTCAGTGAAGATTTTTTGAAGGGTGGGGAATTTGTGGCAGAGTTCCGAAAAGTAAGTTTCTATAGGCTCGTGAACTGGTGTCTTTCTGGTATGAGGCTAGATCGAACTGGACCTCTGGTGTTTTAAAGGTCTAGGTGGGCTGTCGGGGAACTTAGAGAAATCTCAGAAGCTGCCGACATCCAGATTGGCATTTTCTAAGTGTGGCTGAATTCGGAGTCCAAGTGGAGGGATGCAATTTGGGTTGTCTCCAAATTTCTTGTTGAAGGGGTTGTTGAAGACACTATTGTAAGCTGGACTTTTCAGTTCGGAAAACAGTTTCAAGTAGTAATTCTGTGGTTGGAGAGAGGCGGTTCCCCCGCCTCTGCATACAAACTGTGAACAGGGGTAGTGCGGAATGCACCTAAGCTGAGATGGGCCCTTGGTGGTGTATCAGGTCCAGCAGTTTCAGGTAAGCCGGTCTGGCTGAGCCGTAGACTTCACACCCGTAGTCCAGTTTGGACCAGACCAGGGCTCTGTAGAGGTGCAAGAGTGTTCTCTTATCAGCACCCCAGTCCATGTGTGCCACGACTCGGATGATGTTCAGAGCTTTTTGGCAGGATGTTTTCAGCTGTTTGATGTGGCTGAGGAAATTCAGCTTCTGACTGAAAATGACCCCCCAGAAATTTGGCTTCCTTGACCGCCGGAATAGTGGATTTTCCCAGATGGATTTCAGGGTCCAGATAGAATTGACAAAAGTTGTGAAAATGGATACTTGAGTTTTAGTGGACAAAAAGGTGAAACCGTTCTCCTCTGCCCAACGCTGAATTTTGTCTACGCAGAGCTGGAGCCGTCGGTGGATGCTGGCATACGTGCTGCCAGTTGCGTATAGGGTGAAATCGTCTGCAAACAGAGAGCTGTCCAATCCCTTCTGAACCAACTGGACAACGTCATTGATCTTGATGCTGAAGAGAGCAGGGAACAGAATGCTCCCTTGCAGAACACCCAGCTCCTGCTCGTGAATGTCGGAGAGGGTGGTGCTGACCCTCACCTGGAACTGTCTGTCTTGCAAGAAATTGTGGATAAACTGGGGCAGGTGTCCTTGGAAGCCGAGCTTGTGCAGATCTGAGAGGATTCCAAATTTCCAGGTGGTATCATAGGCTTTCTCAGGAAAAAAAAAAAAAAAAAAATGGCCACCACATGCTGTTTGTTGACGAAAGCGTTTCTCACTGTGATTTCCAGATGGATCAGATGGTCAACAGTAGGATGCTTGTGGAAACCGCACTATTCTTTCACCAGAAGGCCGTCGGTCTCTAGTTTCCACATCAGTCTACTGTTGACCATCTTCTCCATCAGTTCGCAGATGCAGCTGGTCAGTGCAATTGGGCGGTAATTGGAAGGGTTTGACTTTGAGAGGTCTTTTCCTGGTTTTGGTACAAGGATTATGAGTGCTTTCTGCCGAGAGGGTGGGAAAAAGCCTGTGGTCCAGATGTGGTTGTAAACTTTGAGTAGAGTTTCCAGACAGATTTCCCGAAGATGTTTTAAAAGTTTATAATGAACCTCGTCCAATCCAGGAGAGGAATCTGTGCAGGTTTGAAGGACAGATTTTAACTCACTCAGAGTGAAAGAAAGGTTATAGCTCTCTGTGTTATCAGAAGAGAAGTTGAAGGGTGTTCTTTCTTTTAGGATTTTGGTTTTTAGAAAAAGGGCAGGTTTGTTGGCAGATCCAGAGTTCAGTTCTATTGTGGAGGCTAGCAAATTGGCAACTGCCTTCTTCTCTGTGATCAGAGCGTCTGAGAGCTTGAGATGGTGAAAATGTACAATGTCTATTTTGATCGACCCATGTGCTTAACCATCAGACAAATTTTTGTTGTGGCTTTTTAATGAAATGGAAAAGCGCATTTACACGTTTCAGCACTGATGTCCCTGAATACACTAGGTTATCTAAAAACCCAGACATAGCATCATATTCATTATACATTAACTCGCTCCGGACAAATAGTTTTCTCCCTTGCTTTCCTCCTCAGACGACCCATTTGTTAGGGTTAGGAAAAAAAATCACAAAAAACACAAAACACAAAGTAACTGAATGAAACTCACTGTACTTGACCCACTGACCCCTCTCCTCACATTGTGTGTATGACCACCCCTCTCCCTCTCTTCTTAGCCCTCAGAAGCTGAGTCACTGTCGGTACCTTCTTGCTGGTAGCTTTCTTCACAGCAGATACTTTATTCAAAGTCTTCATCATCCTGGTTGATGTCAAAACCTTCAGTCTGAAGCATTTCAATCACTTCAGCAGCAGTAAAAACCTGCTGTAGTGATCTAGTTAAGTTTGATAAAAAAAATATTCACTTGTATCGCCTGCAACGCCATTTTCGATATGTATGCAGATTAGCTTGTCATATGGGGTACCAAGGTCAAAGGCTGGCTAGCAAGTGTATAGTTATGGAACCTCATGAAGAAACTTTCCATTTGACCCTTGACACATTCGCAATGCTGCACATTCGTAGCTGCGATTTTTATTCTACCCCATGAGGAAAACGTGGAAAAATTCTTAATTGTTGAAACCACTATAGCGTTCTGTCGTCCAGAATGCTACCTTACGTCAGGAACGCTATGGCGTTCTATCAGCCAGAGTGAGTTGAGACAAAAGATCTAATGTCCATGCTTAGAAAACAAATATCTTCACTGAAATATGAATCAGGAATCAGGAAAATAATAACCAATCAAGAAGGCATGTAGAAATACCAAACATAACGAGAAAATATACTCTGAGATATGACATCTGGTTTATTTCCTAAGCTTACAACTGGTGAAAGTCGTACTTTGTGTGGGCCTGTACATGAAACAGCCACATTAAAAAGTAGCTCAGGAGATTAAAAAAACACACTACATTTGTTTTAAATGTTCACTTACAACTCATTAATTATTCTGAGAATTATAATTACAATTAAAAAAAAAAATCCTACCTGCTGAACTCTTCCTCAGCCTCATCTGAGTTGAGGTATTTGTAGCGAATCATAGGAGTGAAGTTGTACCACTCTTCCACTGGAAAGGCCTCAAAGGCTCCATCAGCACACTGGGTGAAGATGTAATATGATGTATTCTCTGTAATAGTTCCCTCTCGAACCCCACGGTACCTATCCACACGAGAAACAAAAGTGAAGATAAAACAGATCTGTCCAAGCAGACAGACCAATCAGTTGTGCGAGCCTTAGTAAAACATGTGCACACACTTTGGCAATAATGCCCATTCTATGCCTACTACACAGCATTTTTCCATATGTCACTACTCATCCTGAATCCCCCATTCACAACCACACAAAGGCTTGTTCTATCTTAGTCCTCCCACCAAATGGTGTGGTGGTCTTGTGAAACGCATGCACCTAGGAAGCCAGAGAATTTGAGTACACGGGATCAAATCCCATATGCAGCAGTATTTTCTCCCCCCTGACCAGAGTTGTGGTCTAAACGCTTGTCATTTGGATGAGATAATAAACCAAGGTCCAGTGTGTAGCGCACACTTAGCAAACGTAAAAAAACAACAACAAAAAACAAAACAAGAGAACATATAGGTCATCCCTGGCAAAATTCTGCAGAAAAACCCACTTAAGCAAGAAAACAAACAATATACTTGCAAGCAGATCAAAAGGGGAAAAAATTACATGAGCGGTGCTGCACTGTAGTGACATCTTCTCACTGGAGAGAAGAGCCCAAATTTCACAGAGAAATCTGTTGTGGCAAAAGAGTAATGCAAAACACAATAGCTCACAAGGAGCTGTTCGTGTCAGTAAAGTGAGGCCACCCTCCACATTATTTTTCCATTTTTGTAGGTTTTTTTGTTTTGTTTTGTTTTGGTTTGGGTTTTTTTTCTCCTATTTAACCTGGGATAACATACTGCTAAACACTCTGATACAGAAATAATGATAATAATAATATTTTATTTTTATATAGCGCTGTAATACAAACATAAGCAAGCTCTAAGTGCTTTACAATCCAGTACCTGAAGTGAAACAAGAAAGCATATAAAAAGTAGCAGAAACATAAAACAGAATCATTAATATTATAAAAACACAATGCATAAAGCTCACAAAGTAACATACTATCAATACTACAACTGTTACACTCCAACACTCACACTAACACACACGCACAGACACACACATGATTAAACAGCTGGGATGACAGCAATTTTCACTTAAAATACATACAATGATACATGTAAAAAGGAACATAATTGTAATCTGCATGCCACAGATTTTGTAAAAATTGTAAAATAAAAATTTGGATAGAAAAGGTAAAAGGGGTAAAAATCAGGTCATTCTCCCTTTTGAACCACACCACCACCATCCATCTACCCACCCCCATTCTCTCTACTCTCCCATCACACACACTCATATTGCCATGGGCCTGGGACAACAGCACCATTTGAGTTATGACAAGTATTTTTTAAAGGAAAGTTTTAAGATTTGCTTTAAAGGTAGATAGATGAGTTGTTTGTCTGAGAGCAATAGGCAGAGAATTCCAAGTTGTAGGGCCGAAGACAGAAAATGAACTCTTTCCACAGGAGTTAGGAAGTATCGGGGAACAGTTAGCTAGGAGGAATCAAGAGATCTCAATGTTCTGTTTGGCAAGTACAGGTTAAGAAGCTCAGAAAGATATGAGGGTGTGGTGTCACAATTCAGGCACTGAAAGCATAGAAAGGCAACTTTATATTCAATTCTGGCTTGAACAGGCAACCAATGAAGTCTCTGCAGGAGAGCAGTAGCGCTCTCTCTCTTCAACGTTTTAAGGACGAGTCAAGCTGCACTATTCTGTATTTTCTGGAGCTTGTAGAGTTTATCATTGGGAAGGCCAGCTAAGAGAGAATTACAATAATCTTGGCAGGATAAAATGAAGGCAACAGCAAGTTTGTCGACGGTATCAACAGATAGGAAGGGGCGGGTTTTACTAATCTTACGAAGCTGAAAGTAAAGAACTTTACACAGATGGTTCACATGAGTTTCCGTCATACGGGATGAATCGAGGTAAAAACCAAGATTGCGGACAGAACTAGAAAAAGAAATTTCTATGCCAGAACAACTGATAGACGTTGTATTTATCTGCTTCAGCTTATTTTGATTACCAGTCAACATATGTTCTGTTCAGTCATCGTTCATTTTTAGTCTGTTTTGTTTCATCCACTTTGCTACATTTTCTATACCAGTTTTAAGTAGGAATGAAACCATTTCAGAACAGTACCACTGAGTCCAAACACAGCATACAACCTTCTGACCATAATGTCATGGTCTATCATGTCAAATGCTGCAGAAAGGTCCAGCAGTGACAGAATGGATACCTTGCCTGCATCACATGCTAGCAACAGGTCACTGACCACACGTAATAAGGCCGTTTCCGTGCTGTGTCCCTTTCTGTACGCTGACTGAAATGGCTCCAGGAGACTGTGGATCTCAAGGTGCTTCATAAGCTGGCCAAGCATAATACGTTCTAAAACTTTAGACAGAAATGAGAGGTTTGATACTGGTCTATAGTTTTTCAGGTTTTCGGGATCAAGACTAGCCTTCTTCAAAAGGGGACACACCAAAGCATGCTTGAAGGACTGTGGGACAACACCTGAGGTCAAGGATATATTCACGATACTGGTTATAATAGGTAGTAATTCTTCTAAACATTGGTAAAATATAGAATGTGGGATAGGACCGAGACTGCATGATTTCTTTGGCATCTTGAGCATGACATCTTTGACCTGTTTCTTGGTAACTGTCTGGAATGTAGTGAACTGTGTTTCATTAAAAGTATCAGATTCACCAAAATCAGTAGGAGAATCGAAGCTACTTCTAATCATCTCTATTTTAGTAGTGAAATAATCAATAAATTTATCAGCTAGATTTTCAGAAGGTATATTGCTAGGCAGAACAGTTTGGACATCCTTCTCCATCATCTGAATGGCCAAGCGAAACAGAACTCTGGAGGAATCAGCGTCAGTAATTCTGTTGCACACATTTTTTTTTTTCGCATCGCAGCTCATTTGATTTACAAAATTGCGTAAGTGAGCATATATCAGCTTGAAAATTTCCAGACCAAACTTTCGCCATTTTAGCTCAGCAGAGCGATGCCACTGTTTTGCCATCTTGATTTCAAGAGACATCCAGGGTGCACATAAACGATCAAACACAACACGCATTGTGAGAGGGGCATGCTTATCAAGCAGTTCCTGGAGGGAAGCATAAAATGTGATCAGGTCACTGGTATACAGACTGGTGGCAAATACTTCTTAAACATCAGTTTTTAAAAGATTAACATTTAAAGATCTGTGAGTAAACATTTTTCTTAATCTTTACAGGCTTTATGAGCTTAAGATTAAATGATATCACAGAGTGGTCAGAGATGAGTTTGTCAACAACAAGAAGATCTGTCACACTGTTCTCACTGTTTGTTATGACCCAGTCTAATGTATGACCATGGCGGTGGGTGGCAGCCTTAACAAGCTGTTGTAAACAATGGTTATCAAGTATTTTTTTAAGAGAAACAACATTTGCATCAGAAGTTGAATCAAAATGAAAATTAAAATCACCAACAATAAAAAATGTTATCACATGAGATAAAACAATCCAGCAAATCACAAAATTCATCGATAAACATTTTCTTCAAAAGTTTGTTCTTCTTGTTAAGTGGTGGTCTGTGAGAAATGTAACATGCTAGTTCTCGTAGCACAGCCGAGAACAGCTGATCTTTTCCCTACTGGCCCAACTCCAATCAAAAGATTCAGATCTCAGACCATATATCCATCCCCATCTGTTCAACCACTGCTGCCAGGGATAACTCAAGTTATCAGTGTTAGTCTGTTACATATTACTGTTGGTCAGTATACCAATACTGCATGTCCCTGCCAATCACACACAAATATACACATATATCCAGACTCCCACAAATACAGACACACATGCACACAAATGCACAAATACTGACAAAGGCAAACACATACTGAAATTGGATAGTATCATTCAACTTTCTCTGGTACACCTCTCTCTGAGTTTGATCCTGTTACTGAAGACTTTGTGAGAAAAACTATTTTGCAGACTACTCTAAAAACATGTAAACTAGATCCAATGCCCACCAAGTTTCTGTTCCAACACTTAGACCCTCTTCTGCCTGCCATTACTCATATCATGAATGAATCTCTTATTCCTTTTGTCTTTCCTACTGAATTCAATACAGCCATACTGAAACCTCAACTGAAGAATTCTTGACAAACCTGGACCTCAACGACTTGAAAAATTACAGACCCATCTCTAACCAACTTCTCCTCTCATTAGACCTCTCACTCACTACTCAGCGATCACCAGTCTGCTTATAGGCCTAGGCACTGCAAAGAGACTGTTCTACGCATTGTAAATGATCTGTTGAATTCTCTAGACCAAGACAAAATTTCTGTTTTACTTTTGGACCACTCTGCAGCCTTCGATATGACAGATCTCAATATTCTTCTTTCACGTTTGAATCAAAGTTTCGGAATTACAAGCAGTGCCCTCAACTGGCTTTGATCTTCTCTCTCTGACAGAAAGCAAACTGTCCTTCTAAATGGAAACAGATCTTCTGAATCCACTCTTAATTTCGGCGTTACCCAAGGCTCTGTGCTGGGTTCAGTGCTTTTCAAACTCTACACCACTCCACTCTACACCATTCCACTCACACCTCTCATTAACACTTATTCCATCCGTCATGAAATGTATGCTGATGATACTCAACTTAAACATTCTGATTCCCCTCCAAATTATGAACATCTTATTCAAACTCTCCAAGAAGCTGTCGCAGAAGTGAAAAATTGGATGACAAAAAACAAACTGAAACTAAGACTGAACCCCTCAGACTCCTTCCTCCATCAGTACATGCCACTTCTCTGCCTTCCACTATTGATCTCGGAAACTCTTTATCTCATTCTCTGATCATGTCTGTGACCATAGCTTTTTCCTCAATAAAGATCTTTCCATGCAGTATCACATCAGCAAAACCTGTCAAGCAGCCTACTTTGAACTCAGACAAATCAGCTCCATGCGCCACTACCTTACACTTGATGCAACTAAAACACTAGTCAGTTCATGTGTAATAATAATAATAATATTTTATTTTTATACAGCGCTATAATACAAGCATAAGCAAGCTCTAAGTGCTTTACAATCCAGTACCTAAAGTGAAACAAGAAAGCATATAAAAAGTAGCAGAAACATAAAACAGAATCATTAATATTATAAAAACACAATGCATAAAACTCACAAAGTAACATACTATCAATACTACAACTGTTACACTCCAACACTCACACTAACACACACGCAGAGGCACACACAATTAAATGGCTGAGATGACAGCAATTTTCACTTAAAATACATACATGTAAAAAGGAACATAATTGTAATCTGCATGCCACAGATTTTGTAAAAATTGTAAAATAAAATTTTGGGTAGAAAAGGTAAAAGGGGTAAAAATCGGGTCATTCTCCCTCTCAAACCACACCACCATCATCCATCTACCCACCCCCATTCTCTCTACTTTGTCATCACACACACTCACATTGGCATGGGCCTGGGACAACAGCACTATTTGAGTTATGACAAGTATTTTCAAAAGAGATAAGTTTTAAGATTTGCTTTAAAGGTAGAGGTAGATAGATGAGTTGTTTGTCTGAGAGCAATAGGCAGAGAATTCCAAGTTGCTGGGCCGAAGACAGAAAATAACCTCTTTCCACAGGAGTTAAGGAAGTATTGGGGAACAGTTAGCTGGAAGGTATCAAGAGATCTCAATGTTCTGTTTGACAAGTACAGGTTAATAAGCTCAAAAAGAATGTACTCTCTAGATTGGAATATTTTGACTCTCTTCTCTAAGTTGTCCTCAGACCACAACTGCAGGTACAAAACTCCACCACCAAACTGATTTATAAAGCAAAAAGATCCGCACATTACACACCCCTTCTAAAAGAGTTGCACTGGTTACCCATTCAGCAAAGAATTAAATACAAAGTTGCCAGTCTCTGCTACCATGTCATATCTGGATCTGCACCCTGGTACCTCTCTGATATCTTTCAAATCTATGGACCCTCCCACTGTCTTCGCTCTGCTGCCAATGATAGAACTGTCAGTGTCCCAAAATACAAAAGAGAAAAGCACAGTGGTCAAACCTTTTCATCATCTGCTGTTCAAATATGGAACTCTTTGCCACACCATGTCCGCTACAACACTTCACTGTCTTCCTTTAAATCTAACCTCAAGACTTTCCTCTTCCAGCAGTATTTCCTCTAGGCCCTCTCTCATACACAAAAGTAGTTAGTTGATTGTGTAGGTATATTTGTAACCCTGCATTGTGTGTGCGTCGAATGGATGGATGGAAAGATGGATGTATGGATGTATGCATTGCACATACCAATTTGTATGCGCATATATATGTTTACTGTACATGATTGTGAGTTGAGGACTGAGTGTGCTTCATATGCGTTCGTTTGTTTATTCATTTATAGTCTGTTCATCAAAGATGATGAATTCAGACTGTTTTGTATGCATGTGTGTGTGGATTGTAAAGTGCTTTGTGCAATGAGTAAGGCGCTGATAAATGTTCAGTTATTATTATTATCATGACCTCAAGATCATTAGTCCTGAAATGTTGAATAAAAACTACTTCATGGAACAAATCTTAAACCTTACTTCTTTCCAATGCAGATCAACAACTTTACAGTATAAACTTACACATTACCCATATCATACCAACACTATTTCACCACACAAAACTACTACAGACTCCCCCCCACAAACCCCACCCTCACCCCCCCACCAATCTCGCTCTTTGGCAGTTCAGTAATTTACAAAAAAAAAACATGTATTATCTACTTCCATCTGCCTCAGACCAACACCACTTCACAAAATAAACAATGTCCATCTTTGTCTCAGATAAACAATACTTCAACCAGTACAAATGATCATTAATCATGCATCACAGCTATCTTCATTTATTTGACAGATACTTGATATGGATATTCATGATATAATGCCTATACATGGTCGAAGACCAAGCTCTATGCGCTTTTAAAAAAAAAACGAGGTCATTTGCACAACAGGCTGCCCACCTGGGTATAGCCGACTGACGGCTGCCATTGGGCGCTTGTCATTCATTTCCTGTGTCATTCAATCAGATTTCAGGCACACTCACATACACGTTCAGACAGACATGTAACATTCTTACAAATATGTATGTTTTTTTGTTGTTGGTTGTTGTTTTTTTGGGGGGGGGTATTTGCCCCTCCATGCAGGCAGCTATACCCAGTTTTTGGGGCTGTGCATACTGGGTATGTTCTTGTTTCCGTTAACCATCAAACACTGACATGGATTACAGGTTCTTTAATGTGCGTATTCGATCTTCTACTTGCATATATATATATACATAAAGAGGGTTCAGGCACAAGCAGGTCTGCACCTGGGAGATAGGAAAAATCTCCACCCTTTACCCACCAGGCGCCGCTACCGAGATTCGAACCCTGGACCCTAAGATTGAAACTCAATGAAAGTCCAATGCTTTAACCACTCGGCTACTGTGCTCAATCAAATACTTCGCCACTCTTTTCTTCCTGTTTTCAATGTAAGCTGATGTGCACATGCAAATGATCAGTGTATATGTAACTATGGTTTGCTTTGCTGTATAAAAAGTACACAAGTATCATTATTCATTTCACAACATAATCCTTCACTTCACAAACAAATGTACCATGATTCACCCATGTCTAGCAATTTCCTTAAGATACCTCAAAATGAAATACACAACAACCCAAATATATCCCTCTCCTGTATCCCTGTCATGAAGACATTTGTCTCACTTTTTGGCCTGTTTGCCACTGCCGACTTTGAGGTGCCAGGGCTGCTCTTCTGGGTTGTACTTCTTCAGAATGATGCCATACTTCTTCCGCCGAGCCTCCTCCTTCTGGTCCCGTCCAAACTCGCTGCCAGCGCCAAACTTTGGCATTGTGTCAAGGTCATTGGCTGTCTTGTATTCTTTCAAGTTGTTCTCCCGCTCCAGTTTGGCAGGAGTCTGAGGACAGAAACTGCTGAGTCAGATTTCAGCTTCCAGGTATCATTAAGACACATCTGACACTATGGTTCAAGGACCAGGAAAGGAAAAAAATTTCTCTCCACAACCTGACTGATACAACAGAATTGAAAGAC
This sequence comes from Babylonia areolata, assembly GCF_041734735.1. Classification (NCBI taxonomy): domain Eukaryota; kingdom Metazoa; phylum Mollusca; class Gastropoda; order Neogastropoda; family Buccinidae; genus Babylonia; species Babylonia areolata. Next base: position 38,339,515 of record NC_134878.1, read on the forward strand.
ATCATGTATCCCATCTGAAATATGGTTCACTCAGTAAAAGTGTAATACTGATACCTACTATTCAGAGAGTAATCTGTTCTGGGGAGACAATAGCCAATATAACTCATCTTAACCCTTTCACTGCCAGGAAAATAAGATCTAAGTGAAATCTATTTGCCAGGGTTTTTTCACAAAAAACGGGTGTAAATTTTCAAAAAATTCTGTGCTCTTTGTTATTGGAGAAAGACCTGTTGATCATCATTGATTGTCAACTACGATGTTGAACCGGAAGTATATACTGGAAGTGGTAAACTAAGGGAGAGAACCTTGAAGACATAGCAAATAATGATGGCGGTTGTAAATGATGTGTTCGGGCAACATGGTGTTGCCTAGTGTCAGTAGTTGACCAAGCCATAGTGGCAATTTGATTTATAATGAACCATTCATAGGGCATAGTAGTCCACCAAGATTTTCAAGGTAGCAGAGCGTTAAGAACTATGGAAGTTTTATGATGCCGATGTTTTCGTAATGGACTTGCACTGACAGTTGAGTTTTCAGCGGTAACCGTAGTGAAGCAGAAAGTGTGCAACAACGGATTCGTACTTTGGATGGAACACGAAGGCTAAGTCAGAAGTCTGACAGAAGAAACACTGAGTTTTTAGTATTTGTTCAATCAAAGTTTTAGTGTGGACATTTTTGGTTACAGTAATGTAATCATTATGAAGTCAATGTTTTTCTTCTTGGTAGAAGTTCAAATTAGAACATGAAAGAAGTTGCATTTTAGAACAATCTACCATAACAATGGCGAACAGTTATAAATCCCCTCCGTGCCTGGGGCCGGAAACTGTGTATGAAACTTGGAGGAAGGAAATAGACACTTGGAAACTAGTAACTGAAATGAAACCAGAGAAGCAAGCATTGGCAGTTACTTTGTCATTAACAGGTCAGGCGAGATCAAAAGCATTAGAAATAGACACTGCACAATTAAACTCCCCAAACGGCATGGATGTTTTTCTAGAAGCATTAGACTCTCTATTTCTACAAGACGAAACAGACTTGGCATATTCGGCCTATTCCGATTTTGAAAAACTAAAGAAAGCAGCAAATGTTTCTATGAATGACTACATTATCAAATATGAGAGACTGTATGGTGTCTGCAAAAACCACAAGATGGAATATCCTGATTCTGCTCTGGCATTCAAGCTGCTAGATAATGCAGGACTATCAGAAACAGAAAGGTAGCTAGTTCTGACTGCAGCATCCAACCGAAAATTCTCATCAATGAAGTCTGCATGAAAGAGAATCTTTGAAGGTTCCTCAGAAACTGAGATCACTGTCAAACAAGAAGCCTTCATGACAAAAAGTTTCCCAAGAGACAGACTAAACAGTTATTCGGATCAAAGTGGTTCAAATTATCAGCAAAGAAAGAACAAAGAACAAAAAGGTACAAATCCACTGGACAGAAATGGAAAGAGAACAAAGTGTGCTATTTGTGAGTCTGTTGTCACTGGGCCAGAAACTGTCCTCACATACAGCACAAACAAGAAGTGAGAATGACAGAAACTGAAGTTGAAGAACAACAGGATGAGGAGGAAGCATGCAACTTGACTTGGTTCACAAAAGAACATAGAACAGAAAATGAAACCTTGATGACAAGCGTACGGATGTGCTGTCATTGATACAGCATGTACGAAAACTGTGTGCGGAAAGAGATGGTTTCAGCAATATGTCGACCTGCCAGAAAACCAAAAGAAAAATATTAAGATAAAGAAAAGTCAGAAGACCTTCAAATTTGGAGATGGAGCAAAAATTCATTCCTATATGAATGCAAAGCTACCGGCCCAAATTAGAAAAACAAAATGTAACATTGAAACAGAGGTGGTAGATGTCATAATACCACTATTGCTAAGCAAAGAGTCTTTGAAGAAGGCGGAAACTGTGATTGACATGACGAACGACAAAATCACAATGTTTCAGCAGCCTGTGGAGTTAAACTTCACCTCAACTGGGCACTACTGTATTGACATCCTTGGAAACAATCAAGACAGCCAAGAAGATTCTGAAATTCTTCTCATGATGGACAACTTAGATGAGGAAACAAAGAAAAGCTCTGGTGAAACTTCACAAACAGTTTGGCCATTCTTCAGCAGAAAGCCCACAGAAACTGATGCAAAATGCAGGAATCAAAGACCCTGATTTGTACAAGAAAATGACAAAACTGGTGGAAGAATATGATGTGTGTGCTTGACATAAAAAGACACCACCAAAACCAACAGCAGGATTGCCTTTGGGAGATGACTACAATCAAACAGTGGCTGCTGATCTGCATGAACTTGGAAAAAATCTTTTGTACTTCCATATGATTGATGTGTACTCCAGATTCAGTGCAGCTACAATCATCAAAAGCAAAGAGTCATCTGTTATTGTACAGAACTTCATGAAGTACTGGATTGCAGTACATGGCCCACCAAAAACAGTCTTCAGTGATAATGGAAGGGAATTTAACAATGGAGAATTTCAAGACATGTGTGAAAACTTACACTGAAGTGAAGACGACAGCAGCATACAGCCCATGGAGCAATGTTGTGGTAGAACGACACAATCAAACACTCTCAAACATGTTGATGAAGATCATGACAGACAATAAGATCTTGACTGCAAAACAGCTTTGTGTTGGGCATTGGCAGCAAAGAACAGCATGGTGAACACACATGGTTTCAGTCCAAGTGGTCTACGGAAGAAATCCAAACTTTCCATCTGTTCTCACAGATAAGCTACCTGCTTTGGAAGGCACCACAAGAAGCAAAACAGTTGGAGAACACATCACATGTCTACATGTGGCTAGAAAGGCATTCACAGAAGCTGAAAGTTCAGAAAGAATCAGAAGAGCTTTGAGAAAGCAAACACGGTCATCATTTGACATATCAGATGGGCGACAAGATCTACTACAAACGACCAGATGGTGAAGAGTGGAAATGACCAGGAACTGTCATCGGACAAGATGGTAGTGTGATTTTTGTTCGTCATGGGGGCACTCTAGTCCGTGTTCATCAAAGTTGGCTGTGAAGAATGAAAGAAGACACAAAACAAGAGAAACCAGCTCCAGTACTTGAACACGATTCTCACTCTCAGTCCACTACATGTGACCAAGAAGAAACAAAACAGACAAAGAGCAGTAGTCACTGTACAAAATCTTGTTGTGAAGAAGAAAAAGGCAAAAAGAACACTTGTGCTGAAACAACATCAGATTTTGATACAGAATCAGAAACTGAGACAGATGAAATGAAGGAAAGCAATGTACTTGAGTAAACTCAAACCTGGCCAAATGATTTCATATCAGCATATGGATGACAGAAAAAGGATTTCTGCTAAAATACTGAACAAAGCTGGCAAATCAAGCAGGAGAAACAAAAACTGGTTTAATATCCAGTGCACAAAACTAGAAGAATATGAAGGTGAAAGGATGTCAGCTGACTTGACCAAAGTAAACAAACAAGAGAGGCAAGGCCTTCAAGACTCACTTGTGATACACTTTTTTTTTTAAATCTAATTGTTAAAATGTGTTCTGTATTTGTTATTATAAAGCTTCAGGTTAAAAGAAAAAGAAAAAAGAAAAAAAAGTCCTAACAGCAGATTCGAACCCCGCGTGTTCGGGTGAGAAGAAACTGTCTTACCCATTACACTATCGGTGCTCCTTAGCTGACGTGCAAAAATATAACATTTAAACATGCTTTTTTAAAAGGCGATAAATCGATTGCGGTATTCACAGTGAGAACGCTGTTTAAATCATATTATTCTGGTGTATCTTGGGCATTCAAAAAAATCTTTAAGGGCAATTAAAAATTCTTTTTAAGTCCGCGATAAAGGAGACGTGGCTATCACCGCAATCACACAGCAAAATTTAGCCGTCTTCTCTGGATCTAGATAGATGTACAAGTTTAGTCACACACGGTTGACACAACCCGTTCCTCTTGACGTATTTTTATTCATTCAAAGGCAAGCACATTCATAAATACACTACAAGTTCTTTACTTGCAACAGGTGGTCAACACATCTATCTCTGACAGCACATACACTCATTTTCTGGTAAAACTGTCAATTTAACTATTTAAATGCAATCGACGTCGCATATTAATTTTCCGTTCCGCTTTTCTATGTTACTTCTGTGCATGTAAACGACCCAATAAAAAATATACATGTAAACAAAATTAGAACGTTTTCACTGACATAAATCATGCCGAATCATCGCGGGAAAGCGTAAATCGGCTTGACAAATGCCCTTCAATCGTGTGTGTTTGAACACAGATTCAGAGAATGTGTTGTTTCCAACAGCATGTGAAATGTTACACGGAAATTTCCAATATGTTCATTCGCACCCCACCCCATGGTTGCTATATTGTTTGAAAATAAACTGTGTATGTTAATTTCATCGTTGTTATGGTTTGTTTATGCATATTTCTCTCATCCAATTAAGTTTAGACACAATCACTATTTCTGACACATGGCGAGATGCGGTAATATTCCGACACTGGTGTAAAATTTTGAACAAAGCCAATGCATGTAGTTCGATAAGACCGCTTTCAATTGAAGACTTGTTGCATCAAAAGTTCCAAACAACAAAGTCCACAGTAGAAAATCACCCCCTTAAATTACCTTGATTCCGGCTTTTGCTGTCTGGTGAAGTTTTATCACGAAATGATGAAGTTTATCAGTTCACGTGACAGACGAAGTGTGGAAGAAAAAAATTGTTGCATCCAAAACACGTCAGTCCCTAAATGCTTATTGTTTTGCAGAATTTGATTAGAACAGCCACATTTTACATCACACAAGTTCTGAAAAAACAAACTATACACTGATTGTGAATGAATTTCTTAAAATTAATGAAGTCTGAAGCATTTCACATTTAGTAGTGCTTGAGATGAAGTCAGATGTCACATTCTGACATGGAACACATGTTCTTTGGCTCTGCTTTACGCAGACAATAAAATTCCTTATTTTTAGTTGTTGTTTTCTTTTCGTTTTTTCTCATAGTTTTACTTTTATTACACTGATTTTGTTTTTCTGTAATCCTACAGAT